>NC_083571.1:3310308-3477808 GCF_027579695.1 Neoarius graeffei
CCCAGGGTCAGAGCATGAGCAGAGGCACACTCCTGGTGGGTGGGGAATGTGTTAGCCTGTCAGACAGCAACAGTTAGTTGTGAAATGCGGATGTCCAGATCACTTAACGTCTGCTGAGGTTTTCCTAATAGGCATCCCTGCACTGAAGGAGCAGGCTCCTCTGCTGCTTCCATTATGTAGGCGAAGTATTCTGTCAGGTTTGCAGGAATCTTACAGAAGCAATAGCGGGGAGAGCAGGTGCGTCGCAAACTGGCAGACAAATCCAAGTTGTGATCCAAATCGTAGTTGAGGGAAAACAAGGGGTCAGGTGAGGCTCAGTCAGAGTGTCAAAGGCAGGGCAGTGAACAAAGTTGGGAATGAATGGAAGAGTAGTCAGAGTCAGGATAAGTCAGCACGAGAAAACAAGGCTTGATATGATCAGGTTGTAGTACACTGAGCGATACTTTGCAATGAGTAACTTAAGGGAGTGTGCTTATATGGCGTGTGAGTGGTCATTAGGGGAATGCAGAACAGGTGTGACAGATTAGAATTCAGGAGAGGGAGAGCAGAGTGGTGTCTGCTGGGAGCTGTAGTTCACAGTGGCCACGTTTGCAGGCTACTGTGAACTCGGCACTTCTACATCATTCCTGTCACCGGTGTGGCTGCTGCAACTTGGCGTGCTGCCATTTGGATCTAGGAAGAGTATAAAGAAGAGACAAACCGAGAGACTCATGCAAGCAACATGTTTGTGATCAGAAATATGTTAGGACAAAGTGAAGTAGGAAACCATTTGAGGCAGAAAGGCACACAGACCGTAGATGCTGTAAACGGAGAGGTTTGAATTTGCACTGGTCTCAGAAAGAAGAATGTCAGTGTCAAAAATGTCGGAACCCTGTCCCACTGTACCGACTGTCCCTTTTACATCATGTCAATCCTGACTCTCTTACCATCAATTATTCTGGCTCAGAGGTAGAACAACACAGACACCCTGTTCCACATTTAGACATTTTATTCAGAACACAAGGTGGAAAAAAGGTGTAAGATTTCTGCCTTGAACAAGCTGTGTAAAAGGGGCTGTTGTTTCCATTGGAGGAAGACTGTCATGTACATCTGTTACACCAGCCTTGCCTCTGCATTTATTTTCAAGCAGAAATGTCCCTTGAATACTATCTTGTGTACCTGCATGGGCTGTTTCAAAGACTTCAATCGTATTGTCTGTTCATGAAACTTATAAATGAATGAGAGTTGAGATGATGAATGAAGTTATGAAAAGCAGCTGCTTTCACCACGGCTATTCTAACATTTTCTGTATCCCTTATCCTAACTGTGGTGAGCTCTACTGTTCAGTGTGATTTCCAAACTGTCTCGTAATGATTACTTATTTTCTGGTTCGGATAATGATGCAGTCAATTAGGTGGTCCTTTGTTGTTGTCCAGGATACACTGAGACACATTCACCCTCCAAATATGATGTGCCCAAATGTGTCCCAGACCATCTCTGAATGTGGTTTGAGTGATCAGATCACAATGCATGTTCCTGTATGCATGGGTGCAAGTTTTCCGGCATGTGCCGGAAGCTCCGTTTTTTTCGGTTCTGAAAAAGTCATTTTTCCAAATCGTGTAAATCCGTTGAGATTTCGGGGGTATAGGGGTGGCCCTCTCACTGTCTCGCTCTCAGTGTATTACCGGGTTACCGCGGTACAGTCTCTGCACGAGACAAATCTTTTCATCTCGTCTTCGCCACAAACCTCATTCAATTTATCCACCGCTCACCAACGAGCGGTCCTGACTAGCCCGTTGTTTCACGGTGTTATACATGTGTGATATCATGTTTCACGCACGTAGCACGTTGTTCGACCAAATCAACACAGCTTTTCCTATGAGTCACCGTTAAGTGCCGTCCAATGAAACTTCAGCTTTTATAATAAGCCTTATTTCGCTTCCCTCCCTTGCGACAGATCCACGTGCTTTGCTTCTGGTTGCTGATCAAAATATGTCAAAATGAAGTTTTTATCGGAAGGCTCCAACACAAAAGAATTAGAAAGACGTCTAGAAATAAATGGGAATGGTTAAGCGAGTGTGACAAAAACAGTGACGAATGGGGAATATGGCTGAGAAAACCAGACGTCCTGGGAGTTGCGTATTGTGACTGCTGTTCAAAGACTATCAAGGTAGGTCTTGAAATGTTTGTTAGCTTTTTTTTTTTTTCTTTTCTAATGTGGTTGTTAGGTTGAAAACTCATTTGTAGTCAGTAATGGATTATAAAATACAGGTAGTCGTCGACTTATGACCTATGTGACTTACGACCGATCGACTTTATGACCGTCTGGTTATGACTGGCAAGTGTTTTCCAGCTGAGCTAGCTGAGCGTACGACAGTTTCCACCCCAGCTCCCGGCAGCGCCCAGCATCCAGCCAGTGTTGCCAGATACTGCTGACGGTTTCCAGCCCAAAATATGTTCAAAACCCGCCAAAATGCACTTAAAACCGCTCAATCTGGCAACACTGCATCCAGCCTCTTCTATTGTGTGTGCAGTGTTTCGCTGGACAAACAACGAGCGAGCTACAGCGCATGTACGGCTTAACCAGATCTTGTGCTATAACGTGCGCAGCTGATAATCAAAGTAACTTTCACTTTTCTGTTCTGTTACACTGTTCTGTGTCCAGTGTCCAAAATGAAAAGTTAGTTTTCAACTGTTCAGCTAAAAAAAAGTAATTAAAATGATTGTGTTGTTGAAATGATGTGTTTGCAATTTATTTATAATCAAAAACTGATACAGGTGGATGAAAGAGTGATAGTGTGATAAAGTACTATACTAGTACTACTGAGTGATAAGAAGTCCTAGTGAATGCTTGATAAGTAGACAATAATAAATAATTAGGTGTAAGCGCGCACTATGGCTCAAAATAATATACGGGCAAGAAATTAAAGTTAGGGCGGCACGGTGGTTTAGTGGTTAGCGCTGTCGCCTCACAGCAAGAAGGTCCGGGTTCGAGCCCCGGGGCCGGCGAGGGCCTTTCTGTGTGGAGTTTGCATGTTCTCCCCATGTCCGCGTGGGTTTCCTCCGGGTGCTCCGGTTTCCCCCACAGTCCAAAGACATGCAGGTTAGGTTAACTGGTGACTCTAAATTGAGCGTAGGTGTGAATGTGAGTGTGAATGGTTGTCTGTGTCTATGTGTCAGCCCTGTGATGACCTGGCGACTTGTCCAGGGTGAACCCTGCCTTTCGCCCGTAGTCAGCTGGGATAGGCTCCAGCTTGCCCGCGACCCTGTAGAACAGGATAAAGCAGCTAGAGATGATGAGATGAGACGTGAAGTGACTTTTAATTCATAAAAATAAAGAAAAAACATAATAAACCCTAAGGGGGTACATTAGTGTAGATTGTACCTTGGGGGACAGAAATGGACTCCTACTGTAATCCTATTTCTGGCAATGCAGATACTAGATAGGTACCATTCAAACTTTGGACACACCTACTCAAATCATAAGGTTTTCTGTAGTCTAATTATTTTTTTTCTGCATTATGGAGCAGTATGGGCGGCACGGTGGTGTAGTGGTTAGCGCTGTCGCCTCACAGCAAGAAGGTCTGGGTTCGAGCCCCGTGGCCGGCGAGGGCCTTTCTGTGTGGAGTTTGCATGTTCTCCCCGTGTCCGCGTGGGTTTCCTCCGGGTGCTCCGGTTTCCCCCACAGTCCAAAGACATGCAGGTTAGGTTAACTGGTGACTCTAAATTGACCATAGGTGTGAATGTGAGTGTGAATGGTTGTCTGTGTCTATGTGTCAGCCCTGTGATGACCTGGCGACTTGTCCAGGGTGAACCCCGCCTTTCACCCGTAGTCAGCTGGGATAGGCTCCAGCTTGCCTGCGACCCTGTAGAACAGGATAAAGCGGCTACAGATAATGAGATGAGATGAGAAATAAAAGTTACTTTCACCCGAGTATGCAGTGTTTGACTTAAACCAAATAATGAGCCAAGGTAATGAAATAAGAAAATGTTGATAAAATAAGACTTTAAGATGATTACAATATCATTACACATCACAATATACTTACGTTCATTTAA
Organism: Neoarius graeffei; assembly: GCF_027579695.1. Taxonomy (NCBI): domain Eukaryota; kingdom Metazoa; phylum Chordata; class Actinopteri; order Siluriformes; family Ariidae; genus Neoarius; species Neoarius graeffei. Next base: position 3,314,347 of record NC_083571.1, read on the forward strand.
CATAGGCCGACTTACGACCAGATCGGTTTACGACCGGTCAGTCGTAACCAAACGCAGTCGTAAGTCAACAACTACCTGTATAGATATTTTTGTATATGGAAAAAGCTGAATCTTGTTATTTGCTAAAATCCAGGAGTTTCTGAGGACATCAAGACATGTGGCCTCTTATTTTAACTCAAGCTGTGTATATATTGTAAAAAAGGTATCACAGCAAAAGCATATCAAAAGTGGTTGTTTCAACATTTAAATTAGTAGTTGCTAGATGTTTTGAAATATCAAGCCTTGTACTTGAAATATTATTTCAGATGAATTGATGAAATGTATTAAACATTTGATGTGAATATGCAAATCATATAACTATTAATATTATAAATGTTTGCATTAGAGACAACCATTTTAACTTGTAATTTAAATTTTTTTCGAGCCCTAAGGGGGGCTGACACCCCTTTGTAAACCCCCCCCCCCCCCCCCCCCCCCCCCCCCGCATGGTTGCGCCATGCACGTCTGACTTTGTCAGACTTTTCAGGTTTTTGAAAATTTTATACTTGCACCCATGTATGTGTGTACTTAGTGTTGTCCACTTATGATCCATTTTTCTCAGATGCATGTTAATGCCAAGTGTAAAAGGGGTCATAGGCCATCTGCTTATTGAATTAGCACTAGCAGGGCCCTGGGGGAAGGGAAATCTATTCTTCCTGGGATCCCACAGAACCCTAAAGGCCTGCTTTTGTGATGGCTGTTTGATCTTGTGACTCAGTGCTTAAAGACTCAAACCACCTCCATTACACAATGATATTGTAATACGTTTTATTTTTTTTCTCCAGAAAAAGATGCCCAGTTACAAGTCTTCTCCTGCTTCTGGTGTTCACGTTCCTATACATCTCAAACTTACCTCTTCAAACACCTCACAAGGTGCCACTCTGAAGAATATGAGAGACTGATGAAATCAGGAGTGATAAAGAATCAGAATCTTATGCTGGCAAGAAACTCCAGTATTCAGAAAACAATCTCTGATTCTCTGCGAATGCAGAAAGAAGTTTATCAGTGCTTGCACTCTGGGAAGAGTTTTGGTGACCAGAAGAATCTCAGAAGACACCAGCACATTCACCCAGGAGAAAAACCATATCACTGTTCACAGTGTGGGAAGAGTTTTGTTCGACAGGGCGATCTCCATATACACCTGCGCAGTCACACAGGAGAGAGGCCGTATCACTGCTCAGAGTGTGGGAAGAGGTTTTTTCGACAGAGTGATCTCCAAATCCACTTGCGCGTTCACACAGGTGAAAAGCCATATCAGTGTTCACAGTGTGGAAAGAGTTTTGTTCGACAGGGCGATCTCCATATACACCTGCGCAGTCATACAGGAGAGAGGCCGTATCACTGCTCAGAGTGTGGGAAGAGTTTTAAGCAACAGAGTCATCTCCAGACGCATCAGCGCATTCATACAGGAGAGAGGCCGTATCACTGCTCACAGTGTGGGAATAGTTTTGTTCGACAGAGTGATCTCCAGACACACCAGCGCATTCACACAGGAGAGAGGCCGTATCACTGCTCACAGTGTGGGAAGCGTTTCACCCATCCCAGTAATCTCCAACGACACCAACTTGTTCACACAGGCGAGAAGTCGTATCACTGCTCACAGTGTGGGAAGAGTTTTTTTCGACAGAGTGATCTCCAAATCCACTTGCGCGTTCACACAGGTGAAAAGCCATATCGCTGCTCACAGTGTGGAATGAGTTTTGCCCATCCCAGTAATCTCCAACGACACCAACGCGTTCACACAGGAGAGAAGCCATATCATTGTTCAGATTGTGGGAAGAGTTTTATTCAACAAAGTGATCTCCAGACACACCAGGTCATTCACACAGGAGAGAAGCCCTATCACTGCTCACAGTGTGGGAAGAGTTTCACTCGACTGAGTACTCTGAAAGCACATCAGGTCATTCACACAGGATAGATGAACTTAGGCTCATGCCATTTGTAGTTTTGCATTTTAAATGCAATATAAATTTTGCATTTTCATGTTGCTATTTTGAATTGGTACCGTCCCATCTGAAATTGAACAACTATTGAATTTTGTGGCTTTGCACAGAGCAGTTTAAAATCTGAAACTAAATTTGCTTAAGGATGACTTTTGACTTGGTGAACTAGCATGAGGATGCCTTTCTAATGGAGACTGCAGAGCACTTCCATACATCACTCTGGATAAGAGCGTCTGCCAAATGCCATAAATGTAAATGAAGTTCAAAACGTGAAAAATTATTTGGTCTATATTTTCAATTATTTCAGAATCCCTTTCTAAAATAATGTGCTGTCACACATAAAAAACATGGTGTCTATGGACAGGATCTTTCGTAGATGACTGGTATGTTAGATTTCTACAAATTGGTACTACTGCTTCCAAGGCTTTATTGGTGATAATGAGCAGGGGAATTTATTTTATTTTATTTTATTCTTGTCTTTATATCAGAAGGGAAAGCTCTCCATGGAGTATGGCCTGATACTTGTCATTACAGAACAAACAAACTTTAGAAATGGAATGTTTCCATGGTTGCTTTCATCAGTGTACTGAAGCTAACCTAGCTAATTTTTCTTATTTTTTCGACCAAATTGTAATTGTTTACAAAATGTTAATGTAAGCAGCTACCATTGCTAGTAATAAATGTACTGTTATCTTTATAATACTTAATCCTGTTAATTTTGTACTAAACACTAATATGCGAGCTGCATACTGATGCACTTAACGGACTTGTGATTAACAGAGTGCTCCACCAGGTGGGACTGTGAACATCAAGTCTGCTGCAAATTCACAACCGAAGATGAGATGCGTTTTTATTTTTTGTGTGTTTGTTCCTGTCTGTGTGCAGTTAACACACAGTGGAAGAGGAGCTAAATGGCTTTACGTATACACCGATCAGCCATGACATTATGACCACCAATCGGTGAAGTGAATAACGTTGATTATCTTATTATGGTGGTACCTGTCAGGGGGTGGGATATACTAGGCAGCAAGAGAACAGTCAATTCTTGAAGTCGATGTGTTGGAAGCAGGAAAAATGGGCAAGCGTAAAGATCTGAGTGACTTTGAGAAGGGCTGAATTGTGATGGTGAGATGACTGGATCTGAGCATCTCCAAACTGGCACACCTTGTGGGGTGTTCCTGGTATGCAGTGATTTTAGTACCTACCAAAAGTGGTCCAAGGAAGGACAACTGGTGAACCGTTGACAGGATCGTGGGTGTTGAAGGCTTATTGATTCGCATGGGGCATGAAGGCTAGCCCATATGGTCCAATCCCACAGAAGAGCTACTGTATCTCAAACTGCTGAAAGAGTTAATAATGGTTAAAACAGAAAGGTGTTGCCCATTTTTCCTGCTTCCAACACATCAGCTTCAAGGACTGACTATTTTCTTGCTACCTAATATATCCCACCCCTTGACAGATGCAACTGTAAGGAGATAATCAATGTTATTCACTTCACCTGTCAGTGGTCATAGTTTTAGGGCTGATCAGTGTACATGTGCATATAATATTTTAATATAATAACTATTTAGTTTAAATGTTTTTGTACTTTTTTTTTACTGATTTAGTTGGTGCCCAAATATGTTTAATTTTTAAATGATTCACAATCAATGGAATTAAAGTAAGAGAAAATTATTAAAATTTTCTTCATGTATGGGAATACAGATGTATAAATGTATTTTTAATGTACAAAAGCCAATTTTCAATTTCTTTACACTCATAAAACAGAATAAATCTATTTTTGTTGCTGAATGTGATGAATAAAAACAATAAGAAATTATAATCAATTGATTTTAATTAATGGGCGGCACGGTGGTGTAGTGGTTAGCGCTGTCGCCTCACAGCAAGAAGGTCCGGGTTCGAGCCCCGTGGCCGGCGAGGGCCTTTCTGTGCGGAGTTTGCATGTTCTCCCCGTGTCCGCGTGGGTTTCCTCCGGGTGCTCCGGTTTCCCCCACAGTCCAAAGACATGCAGGTTAGGTTAACTGGTGACTCTAAATTGAGCGTAGGTGTGAATGTGAGTGTGAATGGTTGTCTGTGTCTATGTGTCAGCCCTGTGATGACCTGGCGACTTGTCCAGGGTGAACCCCGCCTTTCGCCTGTAGTCAGCTGGGATAGGCTCCAGCTCGCCTGCGACCCTGTAGAAGGATAAAGCGGCTACAGATAATGAGATGAGATGATTTTAATTAGCATTAGTTTATTCTATAACAGTTTTCTGAACAACTACAGAAAGTCTTTGCAAAACCATACAGTTATATAACTAGTCAGGCCTCACTCAAGTATAAAGCTATGTGCAATCACTAGAGGCTTTGCAACGAACCATCTCAAATTTGCTTCATACTTTCTGGAAATAATGTCACTATTCCCAATATATATACTAGTATATTGTGCAAAATTTCAGGCTTATAACCACATTAGTTACTGTGATATAGAGGCTTTAAAAAGGGGGCATGGCTCTACTATAAAAATCAGTGTTTCAGAACTTTTTTTTTTACACAAAGTTCCACGTTATTACCTTTGAACTATTCTGCTAGATGCATCCAATTGTTGTCTAGTATAAGTATATAGTTTAGTCCTTTGGCCCTCTACAGTTCCCTCCAAAAGTATTTGCATTTAGATGTGTTAAAGAACTTAAAACTTGGCACATCTGGTGGCAGACCATCCGATTTTTAGGTGAGCAAAAGTATAGGAACTAGGACGTTTTCACACTTGGTCCCATTCAGCCCTCAAAATGAATTTGGTGTGTTTAGTCAGCATATTTTGTGCATATTCGAACACTTCAAATAAACTCAGACCCCTCTGAAATGAAATGAACTGAGACTACGTTGGGAGGTGAAGTTTTTTTTCTTTTTTTAAAACAAACTTTCACCAGCGCTGCTCGAGGCCGTTTTAATCTGTCTCTGGGTATCATTGTCCAATCAGGGTGGTCTTGCTTCTAGAGTACCGCCCCTTTTGGGGCGATTTCAGTCACGTTGAGAATCGCCCAAGAGTTCACTGATAGAGTCCCATGTTAATATATTTTTTTTCTCCTGACTGACACTTCAATGCAATCTCTATGGGTTCCGGTGGGGGGGCGTGCCCTAACGTGCTTACGTCACTGCGAAACGCGGCAAAGTTGTGTTCGATCCGCTCAGTTTCTGAAGTGAGATGGATGCGGAAAGCAATTCAGTGCGGTCCTTAAAAGAAGTTGCATTTACTCAGCGGTCAAATCGAGCTAAATTGGCAACAAAACAAGCTGGACCCCCCTCGACCAAATCTAAACATAAAACAAATTTCGACAAGGGGGGGAAATCATATACTCGAGGTTTTACTTCAACATGGTCCCAGCGCAAATCCTGGCGAGCTGGCTGCGAGGACGCCTCAGCGGTTTTCTGCTCCCCCTGCTTACTTTTCCACCCTGGAGGGGCTCCACGGACAACACTGCTTGGACGGTCACTGGAGTTTCGGACATGCATCATTTGTCGGAGAAAATAAAAAAACATGAGTCATCAAAGATTCACATGGGCAGCTGCCTGAAAATTTCGGCTTTTGGGAGAGTGAACATCGCGACACAACCGGATGAGGGCTACAGGCTAGCAGTTCGCCGCCACAACGATGAGGTGAGCAAGAACAGGCACATATTAAACTGGCTCATCCAATGTGTGAAATTTTGTGGAGTGTTCGAGTTAGCTCTACGAGGCAAAGACGAACCTGAGGGCTCCAGTCACTGTGGTGTTTTTCTGGGTTTGGTTGACTATTGACTTGCTACCTAGGTCAATTTACTTCAGTCCTGTGGACATTTATGGTCCGTGTAGACATAACGGGGGAAAATTGCCCCCCCGAAAAAAATCAGGAGCCGCCACTGCCTATAATCCAAAGTAGTAAAGGTCTGAGAGCTCCAGAGGATCTAAAGTGTGAACAGAAAGAACACCCTAAGAATGATTTCACATATAGTCTTTTTTAAACAAACCAAACTCGGTCCTCTTAAAGTGGACCAACAGAAAAGTGACTCAGTTCTTTTTATTTTCACAGCGCAAGTTCATTTGAGGTGGCACGGTGGTGTAGTGGTTAGCGCTGTCACCTCACAGCAAGAAGGTCCGGGTTCGAGCCCCGTGGCCGGCGAGGGCCTTTCTGTGCGGAGTTTGCATGTTCTCCCCGTGTCCGCGTGGGTTTCCTCCGGGTGCTCCGGTTTCCCCCACAGTCCAAAGACATGCAGGTTAGGTTAACTGGTGACTCTAAATTGACCGTAGGTGTGAGTGTGAATGGTTGTCTGTGTCTATGTGTCAGCCCTGTGATGACCTGGCGACTTGTCCAGGGTGAACCCCGCCTTTCACCCGTAGTCAGCTGGGATAGGCTCCAGCTTGCCTGCGGCCCTGTAGAAGGATAAAGCTGCTAGAGATAATGAGATGAGATGAGAAGTTAATTTGAAAGAGGACTTGATTCTTTTTGTCTGATGAAACCTCAGTCCGCTTTCTGTTCACAGTATAGTTCCTCTGGAGTTCTCAGACCTAGAATAAAATACAAGTCTGTTGCCTTTGTTTGCAATAATCAAGAGTTATAATAACCCTTGATTATTGAAAACAAAGGCTACACATCTGCAAGGAATGTACAGAGCTTCTCCCTGCCATGAGCAACGCACACCAATTCATCAGAGAGCACCCTCACCATCTGTGCACAGGTGCACACTAACACAAACAAATGGATAAATCAATAATTATGTAAATAGAAATAAACTTAAAGGCAGCTAAGGTATGGATGGAATATTATGAGATTTTGATGCGAGCTGATTTGCAACAATGAAATGCAAATATGAACAATAACACAGGAGCATGATAATTATTTACCTTGTGCTTTTTAAAGTAGTTACACCATAGCAACTCAGCTAGATTATTAAGAGCTGGATAATTTGTAGAGTATGTTTGCTCATTTTTTGTTAAGTAGTAGAGGCATTTGAACCCACCACCCCTCATCCCCCATGATTGTGTAACCTACTTCAGCTTACACTATTAAGAGTAACCGCTGGAGGTTACAGATGCCTATACCACTATATGGTTACCTTTTGGACCAGCACAGCAAAAGATTAGGCTCGCTACTGGAGAAAGGGGTATCAGAAATTGCATTGAGTAGAAGAGCAAAGACGCACACCACTCACAGGTCAGTTTTATGTGTATTGTATTAACACATAAACAAACAACAACAAAAAATAATAATAAAATTAGAATGTCCTTCAGTATATGAAAGGTCACAATATCACTCCAGAAATGAAATATATAGATCAACGGGGTGGATAACAAAATCACAGTTCTTATCTCCAATTTGGTTGGCTCGCCACAACTGCTGGAAGCTACCTCCACCTCTACAGTACGGAAGTGATCACAGCAGAAGAGTCCATGCGCCGCTCCCAGGGTTCACAGAAGAAGGAAAACCATAAAAAAGAAGAGACACAAAAAAAAAAACCCCGGCCTGTGTAGGCCAAACCAAGGTTACAATAATGTTCTTGATAACTACATATACCTGCATATCCATAAGAATTACAATCACTACACTAATTAAAATATGGCTAAACATCAACTTTGTCTCATGTCTTTCTTCATCTCCACTCACTCAGAACCATATGAGGTGAGAGCCATGTAACAATATAAATCTCATCTCATCTCATTATCTGTAGCCGCTTTATCCTGTTCTACAGGGTCGCAGGCGAGCTGGAGCCTATCCCAGCTGACTACGGGCGAAAGGCGGGGTTCACCCTGGACAAGTCGCCAGGTCATCACAGGGCTGACACATAGACACAGACAACCATTCACACTCACATTCACACCTACGCTCAATTTAGAGTCACCAGTTAACCTAACCTGCATGTCTTTGGACTGTGGGGGAAACCGGAGCACCCGGAGGAAACCCACGCGGACAGGGCCGTTGACAGCTTTGGCTGGGCCCGGGACAAAATAATCTGAGTGGGCCCCCCCCCACACACACACATACGCGCGCACGCACGCACATCTCCACATAGCAACCACCCACACCCAACCCCTCTTTTCACAGTCTCCATTCACTCCAACCCTTAAATAACAGGTATTCCAAGCCCATTATAACAGTCAACCATTTTATTTCAACATTTCAACATATTTACAGTTTGAACATTTCCTTAGTCTGCAACTATTCAGGTGCGAAATGCAATGCGCCGGACTTTTGCTGTGGCAAAGTCGTCAATAAGGTCATTGAAGTCCAGCTTCTTTGCAAGTTCGCACTCTATAGAGAGCATAGCCAGCCCATTGAGCCTCTCCTGTGACATGTTTGAGCGCAGGTAGTTGATAAACCAAAATGATTGTTTACGGGATGGAACTGGGCCTCAATGAGAACGGAGTTATGGCTTTCCCAAAATCTGAACATAGAAGCATCACCACTAGTGATGTGTACAGTGAGTTTTTCAGTGTATTTTTTTGTCTTGTTTTTCATAAACGTCCTTTCCATACTCGATTTAGAATGTTACAAAAAAAATTGACACCCTCCCAACCACGTAACATTAGCCTAGCTGACCTGGGGGCTGACACGTTTATAACGGATAAACCAAAAGGATTACAACGTTCCCTGGATATAGAACTGGACCGAGAAGATTTCAAAATCTTAACGTGTAAGCAACAACAATAAAACAGAGGTTGTTTTATTCATTTAGGGCTTATTAGGCTACTTTCATTAATTGCGCTTTTCATACAGGCCTATCATTTTTCACTTGAGCAAGGGAATTGTTTGAAGAGTATCCAGTCTAAGCGAAAGTTTAATGTTTTGCAACAGACTAACCTCAAAACACCCCATTTATAGCCCATTCGTTACATTAAACTCTATCTAGCTGGCAATTTCACATGCCGTCGTATCTACACGGGATGATTTCCAACAAAATAAGGTTTAATTAACAAGAGGCAGCGTTCCACGGGCTTTCAGCTAACCGGAGTCCAGCTCAGCGCAGCTCAGCAAGCGTGCCTAAAACATTTGGATATGATTGCGGGCCAATGTGCTATTCTTTGCTTCATTGAGATATATGCAACACAGTGTTATTAAACCGATATGTTTATGAAATAATTCAATGCCCTGTGCATTTCAGTGTTCACTCAGTGTACCCTGCTATCCCCTACTTTATAATTATGAATGGTACGTCGCGCGTGCTGGGGTTACATTACGGGGCTGGAAAAAAGTTATCTGTGTCTTACCTGGCTCAGCTGCCCCACTGCCTTCACCACCTGCTGCATCATCTGAATCTTTTCTAAAATATCTATGCAGTGAGCCCCTGAGGCTCTTGGCTTCTTCATCTCTTTTTCTCTTTTCTTTTCTTTGATCCTGACTTGTGCATGTTGGCAAACGGGCTCGCACGCTTATTGTCAAAGCGTTATGATGGAATAGTGCCGTGTTATTTGGCGCCTTAATCAAAGACCAAACCATTTCTGCATTAGGGGTGGTAGGTGGGTTCTTGAATCTATTTTCGAAGACAATAAAGGCAAAAGAACCAGAAATCATTTATTGAATGAAAATATAGCACATTTTTCTCCCCCAAATCAACACATTTTGAAATGAAACAGAATGATTAATGGCATCTTCATGAGGGACCAGTTCTGGGCCCCCCCTCATGCCTGGGCCCGGGACAAAATACCTGGTTGTCCCCCCCTGTCGACGGCCCTGCACGCGGACAACATGCAAACTCCACACAGAAAGGCCCTTGCCGGCCATGGGGCGCAAACCCAGGACCTTCTTGCTGTGAGGCGACAGCGCTAACCACTACACCACCATGCCGCCCAGCATGAACGTTTCTCCTTTAATACAACATATGAAATTAACAACTTGTTGTCATTTACGAGTTAATATCAGTGGTCACTCACCAGAGATCAAAATCCTGTACACACATACAGTGGCACTACCATCATAGCTCACGCCAATCCAACTTCCAAAAACACAAGGGACATGGGAGTTCAGCAACGTGCAATTTCATAAATGGAACTTTCCATCGTTCGTATGCTAACAGTTTAAACTAGCAGCATAGCCAGCAATTTACTTACATTTCTTCTAATGTCCGTTGCAAAAAAAACAAAATCCTCGCTCAGCCAGCGGGCAAAACAATTTTTATGTTGTTGACTCTTACAATGACAGCAAGAGGACGGTAAATTGTCGAAGTTTCAATTGCTCAGTGAGCAGAATCTGCAAGCAGCGGCCCCAAAGAGGAAAACTAACAGCGTAAAGTCACCGGCGGCTTCTGATTGCGCATGTGAACTCCACGTCACCCATGTCTTTATCCCATGAAAGAAGAGCACATTCATCACTTTTGAGATAAAATGAAGTGCATATGAATAAACCGGAGTGTGGTTTATTTCTTTTTGGATTTATAGCTATATTTAATATATTTTTGTCATAAATCCTATTTATCTATGTGTCATGAACTGTATGCATTTATTTAGCAAATAATCTATGGTCAACTAAATTAATGACTAGGATGCAGTGACCAGGGCTACAATTGCCTCATGCTCTAAAATTACGATTGGGTCAAAGGCAACCAGAAATGAAGAACCTATGCAAAGCATATGAGTATCTCTTACCTTTGATGGTTACTGCAACAAAAACAGCTTATACCCAAGACACTTTTACCAATTAAACTAACTTCCTATTATGATAACTAATTGAAGGAACTTCAGCTTGTGCCAGTACAGCATGTGACATCACACACTGTTTGTGGTGCTCCACCATCATATGATTATCTAAATAGTCAACTCCATAGAGTTGGCAGCCTTTCTAGCTGAATATTGCTGACATAAGTGGCAGAACATTCCTTTAAGGAGAGAAAGTAGCACTATAGGTCATTGCTTATATATGGAAATACACTGAATTGCATGATATGGTATAATGCTGAATATGCATCATGATCAGTGAGGTAGAGCCTTGGTGGAACCTTGTATACCCATTTAGTGTCCCATCCTGATGGGGAAGGATCTACCAGGCTGGCATGAAATGCATTGCCACCCCAGTTTTGGACTAATTAAAAAATATATATCTGAAAAGTTGTGGCTAGTCTGAAATTTAGAAGAGTCTGATTCAGCAAGGGGCGGCACGGTGGTGTAGTGGTTAGCGCTGTCGCCTCACAGCAAGAAGGTCCTGGGTTCGAGCCCTGTGGCTGGTGAGGGCCTTTCTGTGTGGAGTTTGCATGTTCTCCCTGTGTCCGTGTGAGTTTCCTCCGGGTGCTCCGGTTTCCCTCACAGTCCAAAGACATGCAGGTTAGGTTAACTGGTGACTCTAAATTGACTGTGAGTGTGAATGGTTGTCTGTGTCTATGTGTCAGCCCTGTGATGACCTGGCAACTTGTCCAGGGTGTACCCCACCTTTCGCCCGTAGTCAGCTGGGATAGGATCCAGCTTGCCTGCGACCCTGTAGAAGGATAAAGCGGCTAGAGATAATGAGATGAGAAGTAGCATTATAGGTCATTGCTTATATATGGAAATACACTGAATTGCATGATATGGTATAATGCTGAATATGCATCATGATCAGTGAGGTAGAGCCTTGGTGGAACCTTGTATACCCATTTAGTGTCCCATCCTGATGGGGAAGGATCTACCAGGCTGGCATGAAATGCCTTGCCACCCCAGTTTTTGACTAATTAAAAAATATATATCTGAAAAGTTGTGGCTAGTCTGAAATTTAGAAGAGTCTGATTCAGCAAGGGGCGGCACGGTGGTGTAGTGGTTAGCGCTGTCGCCTCACAGCAAGAAGGTCTGGGTTCGAGCCCTGTGGCTGGTGAGGGCCTTTCTGTGTGGAGTTTGCATGTTCTCCCCGTGTCCGTGTGAGTTTCCTCCGGGTGCTCCGGTTTTCCCCACGGTCCAAAGACATGCAGGTTAGGTTAACTGGTGACTCTAAATTGACCGTGAGTGTGAATGGTTGTCTGTGTCTATGTGTCAGCCCTGTGATGACCTGGCGACTTGTCCGGGGTGTACCCCGCCTTTCACCCGTAGTCAGCTGGGATAGGATCCAGCTTGCCTGTGACCCTGTAGAACAGGATAAAGTGGCTAGAGATAATGAGATGATTCAGCAAGAGATGATGCTCCCCCTAGACTCCTAGGTTCTACCTTTCCCCTAACAGGAGCTGTTTGACGACATTCAACGGTGGTCAGCAGACTATATGGCATTTGGTGAAGGAATGAGGTAATACACACTTTATCTCAGAAGAAATTTGAATAATCAGAAAAATGCAAGGCTAGTGGAGTCCATATACAGTGTTTGCTAGCTAGCAAATGTGGCTGAAGGTTCGCTAGTGTTAATTAAAAATTTATCATGGCAAGGCAAAGGCAGATATGTGTTCATTTTTTGTAGGTAGCAAGCAAACTAACAACTAGCTAGCAAACATAGCTAAAGGCTCGCTGTTATTGGTTAAAAGTTTGTCATAGCTAATGTAAAAGTAGATTTATGTTCATTTTGGGGAGGTAGCAAGGAGGCTAATAAACAGTCTACCTAGGTGAGAGGTTGGGAAGGAAATATCAGATAGACAGAAGGTCAAAAACAGATTTTATCCCTATAAAATAAGAAACAAACAACCTTGTCACATTGTGGTGCCAGGAGCCACATGAGGACACAAGGTTGTTAACAGACTGATTTCACCCAGCTACCAGTAGCCATCCCTGCAGCAGGCAGTAGTAACCCCCGTTTTCTCTTGACCCCAGTAGCTTTCTGTGTGCAGCCTCTCCAGTGACAGCTGATGGTTTTCCCCCTTAAATGTGTGTGTAGGGTTGCCAGCTTCCACTAGAAGAAATCCAGTAAAGCCACAGATGGATAGTGGCAGGGTTGTTTTGTTAATAAACACTGGATATCTTGAATTTGGCAACACTAAATGTGTGGCTTCACAGAGTACAAGTGAAGAAGAAGAAAGAAGAAGAAACCTTTATTCGTCACATGCACACTTCAAGCACAGTGAAATTCATCCTCTGCATTTAACCCATCTGAAGCAGTGAACACACACACACAGAGCAGTGGGCAGCCACACCAGAGCGCCCGGGGAGCAGTCAGGGGTTCGGTACCTCGCTCAAGGGCACCTCAGCCCAAGGCTGCCCCACGTCAACCTAACTGCATGTCTTTGGATTGTGCACCCTGTTCTTCTTCAGAAATCCAACAGTGGCCTTAGATGTGTGTTTAGGATCATTGTCATGTTGGAAAAGTGCACGACGACCAAGGGCACGGAGTGATGGTAGCATCTTCTCTTTCAGTATAGAGCAATACGTCTGTGAATTCATGATGCCATCAATGAAATGCAGCTCCCCGACACCAGCAGCACTCATGCAGCCCCACATAAGGACACTGCCACCACCATGTTTCACTGTAGGCACCAGGCATTTTTCTTTGTATTCCTCACCTTTCTTTCAACACTCACTCAGTGAGCTCAGTGAGGAGGAACTGAATATTTTTAAGTATGTTTTGTTGACTCAGTTGGAACTTGTATTTATTTAAAGGCCCATATTTGTGCTCTGAAGATTTCAGTAACTATTTCAGTTACTTTTTGACTTCTTATTTTATTTAATTTATTTTCTAAAGACCAGCTTAATGTAGCAGTTTAGTTTATTGTAAGATGTTGGCGGATGAGAATGTTTTTTGTGAGGGCAGGTGCGCAGTTGTACAAATAAATCTCACAAACTGATGTGATGTGTGTATTGTTTTTTGTAAATATGACTTATGATGTATTATCAAGTGTTTGGTTCAACCTGTTCTTGTTTCAGGAAAGAAAATCACAATAATTGAAATATAAAATCGCAATACTTGGTAAAATCGAATTGCAATACTTGTTTAATCAGAATCGCAATTTAAATTGAATCGGGACCCAAAAATCGTTGGAGAATCCAATCGGCACAAAAGCATATCGGCCCAGCCCCATCAGTCATCTGGCATTTTTTTGGATATCGCGAGGAGGACGTGGAACAGCAAATGCCAGTTTGTAAAGTACGCAAAAAAAACCTGTCATCACGAAAGGCAGCAGCACTACAAATATGTTCCCTCACCTGAAAACTCACCCGGTACAGTATGAAGAGTCTCTTAAACTCCGAACTACTTGCCCACGAGCTAAAACCCCCCACGAGCTAAACAAATGACCGCAGCGGCCTCGTTCTCCAAAGCCCCCCATATGAGAAAACGAGTCAGAGATGGAGAGCTATAACGGATGCAATCACTAACGTCATTGCCAAAGACATGATCCCAATTAGTATAGTGGAAAAACCAGGCTTCCAAAAATTACTAAACACACTCGATCCCAAATATGAGTTGCCTGGTCGCAGACATTTTACAGAGAAGGCAATACCGGAATTCTACACATCTGAGAGGCGGAGCCAGAAAACATTCAGTTCAAAAGTGTGCAAAGAGAAAAATGATGTTTTGCAGATCTCTCTCTTCTCTCCCTCAATCTCTCTCTCTATTGTGAATGTTCCAGTGGTTCTCAGTAGTCAGGTTAATAGCTTGGAGATCTACCTCTATTTTTGAAAATAATTTAATGAAAGAGCACTTTTCTTATTTAGGCTAAATGTCTCTCTCAGTGTTGAGCTGCACTTTATTGGTTTGAGCTCTGAGCAGCTCTGTATTGTTTTGCCCCTTTGTTGCAATTTTCAAGATTGTTTTTGCAGTTTGTGCCACATCTTTGTTGAATAAAAATAGTCTTATTTCAACTCAATTGTGATTAATCACTAACATGAAAATGTAAAATGTGTTGTTGAAAACCACCTGTAAAGTTAACCAAGAATGTTATTTAATCTGCAGGGATTGTAGTGAAAACAGTGAAGAGTAAAAGTTAGATTTCATGGGGTCCTTTAGAGGAGATTTCAATATACCGTATATCGTGAAATGGAGAAAATGTATCGGGATATTCATTTTTCCCCATATCGCACAGCCCTAATTCAGACACACCGTCAACTAAAGCCGCCACATATTAAGCGTGTGCCGTGTCTGTGTTAATTGATGTGTTTATTGGCAGGACGGAAAATACCGAAGAATTCCGAATCACATTGTGTACGAGTCAGGCTGTCGGTTTTTTCACTACTGCGCATGCATATAACGCATCTCGCTGAATATCGCCGTAATCACGTTATCAAATTCAATAGATGTGGCCACATTATCGCCCATTTAAACACGTGCGTTTGTTGTAGTTTACATCTACATCTGCCAAAGCTACGTTGCGATGTGGAATTTTGTGAAAGGCGTACAGAAACCGCCAGAGACGGGGACAAAGCGACCTCGGTCTGAAGAGGAGAAAAAGGCCGCCGATAAAGCGTACGAGAAGGAGAAACGATAAAGGACTTATAAGCAAACGTGGGAGCAGGGTCGGCCTTGGCTGCAATACGATTTTTATGGAATAATTAATTTTTTTCAAGTTGATTCCTAGTCAATATGAAGCTCCGAATGCTTTCTCTCTCATAAATGGTTAAATACAGAAAGCATGTTGGACATATTTTGGGTGCTATAGTCATGATAGTCAGTATATTTGTTTTCAATACTCATACACCAAGTTGCCAAGTTTTCCAGTATATTATTATTTGTTGATATTATATTATGGTGCTCTGTGTTGTTCTCATTTATGTATTTAACAACAGTATCAAAATACTCGGGTCTTGAAATAAATGCGCATTAGTCATGAACAACGGTAACTACTGTCTTTTGTAGTATTTTTGACAGAAGTAAAATTCATACATGAACAAATTTTGGCGAGTTGATTTTCTGTTTGGCGAGTTACTTTGGAAGGGAACTAGTCCGGCTGGCTGGTGAAAAAAAAGTATGAATTTCTAGGCCTGAATCCAATCAGCAAAAGACGTGTAATCATGGTTCCAAATAGGTCGAGGTCTTCAATGTCCTCCACAGAAAGAATCGGCAGGCACACGACCCGCCACCTCTCCCACGCGTCCATCGTGTAGCCAGCTGCAAAGGTTCCGGCAGGACAGGCCGGTTCCCCTGAACCCAGGCTTCTCATCGAGAAAATTGCAGTCCTCTCAATAACGGCCAGCAACCGGCGATTTTGCCGCCTACAAACGCTCCATTGCCAGCGACTCACAGTGGTTTTTCAAAGAATTGAAATTCATAAGTTTTTACTTCATAATTTATACTTCATAAAAATAAAATTTTGCATTCAGGATCACTCAGAATTCACCATTTAACATCTACATTTTCAAAATTTTCCGGGGGAGGACCCCCGGACCCCCCCTCTTTTCTATACATCGTGGCGCCGGCTAACGCAGCCTCCGCTCAGCTTATGCTTAACATGGATCCCAGACGTCTGCTATTTAGCAGAATTCCCCTATTTTTCTAGCCAGAGTGTTGTTGTTTTTTTTTAATCTCTTGTATATCCGTTAAAAATATGTTTGTTTAAGTAAAATGACCAGCAGAATACGTTCTGATTTGGTTTGCTTGTTTAGCGATGTTTTAATTGGCTTTGTTTGTTCTCGTTGACATTCGGGAACACTCGGAAGTGAAATTGATGTAAATACCGCGAGACTGTACGTGATGGAACGAGAAAACAATATGGCTGCGCCCATTTGCTAGAAAACGTGTTTTAACTCCGTTCATGCTTTTGTTTCTAATGCGTTGAACTTAATTCAATATGTCGTGGAAAGCGTAGTTGTGCTTAGCCAGAGAGGAAGTTGAATCCAAGAAGAGATTAATGAATGTGGTGAATACAGAACTTGAAACAAAAGCTCATGCGAACAGAGCAGCCAAGAAACTCTCCAAAAGAGCACTGCAGGAACATCAGAAAAAGCAGAAGGAAAGATCAGAGAAACAAAAGCAGAGAAAACTGGAGGAAAGCTCACAGAATGCACCCCAGAAAAGAGCATTAAATTCCTCTGCAGTGAAACCTTTCAAAAAGAGAAAGGTTTAAATCAAGTATCTCCAATATTTGCTGTACGTATGTCTATATCTAATATGACTGAATAACTGATTTCTGCTCATATTCATGATTTTTGGAAAATGAATGTGGCTTATATTAGACTAGTATTGACATTAACTCGAAACAAAAAAAATAAACAAATGAGATGAACTATAGATACTATTGTTATAACAAAATCAGTGGAATATTTAGGCAAGTATATTCTTCAAAGCTACATTTTCGTCTAATTTTTATAAATAATTTTTTGCCACTTACGTCATAGATTACAAAATATGGCATCAAATAGATACACATTATTGTTAAATTCTGTTGCTTTTCTATGTTAAATCTATGTAAAAAATGTGTTCTATAGCATCTTTAAATGTTAAAATCTCAACAGCTTCAGGGGGCTTTGCCCCCTGTACCCCCAGCAGGGGCGCTGCCGCTGCACCCCGCAAAAGGCTGATAGTTTCTTACAGTCCTCTATTTTTTTCAATTACTGCTGGGATCCCTGGCTTAACCTCTGCCTACTACTCTTTCTTACTTACCCCTTTCTCAGAAATAGATTGAGAGGGCTGAAATTGTGTCAATTGTGTTAAGAGACCAGTTTATCAATTCCATGATTTTTTAGTTTGGAGAGCAGTGCGGAGAGAGTCTCACAAAACTATAGACAGTAGACAGACAAGACGAGACGAGGAGCATAAGCAGGGAAGATAAGGGAGAGGAGAGCAGAGAAATGCAATCACCTTCCATGAGAGCACGGAGAGAAAAAAATTATCACGTAATTATTAAAATGGTTAACAGACGTATCGTAGGACGGTGTAGCAACATTACATTCTTCATCCAAAGGTGAAGTCACATTGCACTCAGGTGACAATTTCAATGCAAAATCGCTCGCTGCTAAACTTGGTCTACACAGGCTGTGCACTGAAACCCTGCAAAGCTCGCGCAGCCTGCTGGCGCTTCCGCACGTGACGTCACGAATCTGGCTCCAGACTCGCTTGGGATTTTTCCAGACACGTTTTGTTATTTTATTTTTTCTTCTGTAGACAGATGGCCTTGTGCAAAATTACCCTTCTGGATGAGTATGTAAAGGGACATTCTTTCATATAAAAAAACCAAAAACGAACGCTACGTTCACACTGCAAGGCTTAATGCTCAATTCCGATTTTTTTGTGAAATCCGATTTTTTTGTGAGGTCGTTCACATTAACAAATATATGCGACTTGTATGTGATCCTCAGTATGAATGAAAAGCGACCTAAAAGTGTTCCGCATGCGCATTGCAGGATACGACGATGTCACACGCAGTGAGCATGGCCAGTGTTTACGGAAGTAAAACCGCCCGGTTGCGGTATGACCCATCCAATCTAGCTTGAATAGCTGCATCCCCCCAAATGGAAATCAGCTCCCTAACCTCTGCGTCCTTCCATTGAGAAGATTCAGAACCTTCACAGCCCGAAGCGTCCCTCGCATTGATGTCATGCACAGGGGCGCAGATACGTTTTTTTGAACTGGGGGGGGGGAACAAGCTGCCAGCAAACCAACCCCAACCCCGATATGCCTGTCAAACTTGTTGTGGGTTACCATAGCAACCAAGCTCGAGCTCGCAACCTGTGCAGTCTGCGCAGCTCAACCAACCGAATATCAGTCTTTGTTTTATGTGAGTTGTTGCAACTATGTATACACTGCTGTGCACCTCAATAAACCGAATGGTAATTAGTCTTTTGATTTTTCCGTGAGGTTTGCCTTATGCAAAGAAAGACAGCATAGACGTTTTTTCCTCCCTATAAGTGGGGGGGACCGAGCGAGGTGAATTTAAATCTGGGTGGGACGAATCCCCCCCTCTATCTGCGCCCGTGATTATGCGCCATGTTGTTGTAACTTTTTTGATAGACCCGCCGCCTACTTCAGCGCAGAATAGTGACGTTTGTGGCTTGTTGATGACGTGTAAGTCGGATGACTGCGACCTGGCGGTTCAGACTGAAGTCGCATATGAAAAGAGCGGATAGGAATCGGAATTAGGACCACATATCCAAACGGCCTGGGTCGGATTTGAAAAAATCGGATCTGTGTCGTTCATATTGTCAATAAAAGATCGGGTACAGGTCACATATGGGCGAAAAGATCAGATTTGAGTCACTTCAGCCTGCAGTGTGAACGTAGCCGAAATTTGGTCCAGGATATGCACTTTGGGATTCTAGAAATAAGTCATGAGAAAATTATAATAAATCCAGAACCAGCTGTATACTAATACACTTCAGACAAATGATTAAGATTTCACTTTAAAGGGAAAACAAACACAAGTCACATCTCCTTTAATCAGATAAAATATGCAGATAAGATTAAACTGAGTTGTAAAATGTAAAATAAACTAACAATCAGCTAAAGGGACTGTGTTTCCAGTTGAACCAGCTCCCCCAGTTTGTCCTGCGGCCGAATCCCAAATGTCTCCTCTTTGAGTGTGTAGTGAACTCCATAGGGTGAATCCTCCACTGGATCATTCTCTGTGTGCTGCACTTCCAGGGAAGGAGACACACATTTGGGATTGAGCCGCTAACTGTTAGCCTTAAAAAAAACAAAACCTGCACCTCCTCTTCATGTGTTGTGATTTTAAGGCAGAGTTAATGTTAAAGCGCCACCTGCTGGAGCAATATGTTAATCACATAGGAACATATACTGGCTTTGCCATCCAACGTTTATCAAACACAGGTTTTCATTTTGCTGCTGTGGTTATCCTTATTTTATGTTTGTGTTGGTATAATAAAGAGGATGTGTACAGTGGCAGCTTGTATAAATGGGTTAGGCTATGGTCACACTACAGCTCGCGATGGTCATCGATGAAAATGAGGCGTTTGGTGGCCTTGTTTCCCTAAACCTACACTACCGTTCAAAAGTTTGGGGTCACCCAGACAATGTTGTGTTTTCCATGAAAAGTCACACTTTTATTTCCCACCATAAGTTGTAAAATGAATAGAAAATATAGTCGAGACATTTTTCTGGCCATTTTGAGCATTTAATCGACCCCACAAATGTGATGCTCCAGAAACTCAATCTGCTCAAAGGAAGGTCAGTTTTATAGCTTCTCTAAAGAGCTCAACTGTTTTCAGCTGTGCTAACATGATTGTACAAGGGTTTTCTAATCATCCATTAGCCTTCTGAGGCAATGAGCAAACACATTGTACCATTAGAACACTGGAGTGAGAGTTGCTGGAAATGGGCCTCTATACACCTATGGAGATATTGCACCAAAAACCACACATTTGCAGCTAGAATAGTCATTTACCACATTAGCAATGTATAGAGTGGATTTCTGATTAGTTTAAAGTGATCTTCATTGAAAAGAACAGTGCTTTTCTTTCAAAAATAAGGACATTTCAAAGTGATCCCAAACTTTTGAACGGTAGTGTACCTACAAGTATTTGCTGCTTAGTTTGCCAATGAAAACATCGTCACCCAATTTCAGTGCATGCATTTAATTTTTTTTGCAACATTTTTGGCCACTCATGAGGTGGAGAAATGCCAAAAAAACAACTCACGAAGCTTGGATAACATTCAGCGTGCATCACACGATTGATGGTGATGCAACCAATTTTTCGTCGTCAAGTATTCACAAACCCATCGCAAGCTGTAGTGTGACCAGGGCCTTAGCAGTGCCCGGTGATTTCACTCCACTTTCCAGGTTTTCTGGAACTCTTTTTGTAAAGTATTTGAATCCATTGCTGTTGTGCAGATTATTGTACTGCAGTAGAACCGATCTGATAAAGCAATATTTCACAAAATTGAAAAGGAAACACAGTAGTGTAATGGAAACCTGGCTTATGTGCACTCTGTAGGGTCCCTGAAACGGTGCCACATGTACTATTTTTAGGTGTGGCCATATCTTCACTGTCCACTCTTCTAGGCTCAAAGGACAAACAAAGTGAAGTTATTAAGTTTGTCCTCGAATTCCTAACAACCTTCGGCCTTAGCGCGAGGATTTGACCGTAATACATACAGTATTTCTCAATGTCAAGGATGTGTCCTTTAAAGGCTGCGTTTCATGGATGCCACGTCATCAAATCCTGCTGAAGGACAGATCCAATGTCAAGAATCTTTAGAATTCTACCAAGGACTGCATCCTTCTTTCAGAGGATACTTCAAGGATCCATGTGCAGATCCTCAATGTTCTTAAATCACCCACAATCCTATGCGTATGTACGAGGCGACCTGTTCAGTGACGCACACCAACACGACTGCATGTAGGGGACACAAACCTCAACTGTGGTCTAAGGTTAATAGGAAAACATCAGTCTGGAAAATGTTTTTACTGTGGGGAAGTGCACTTGTGGGATGCAGGGAATATGCAGGAAAAAATGGAGATCTCGTTAAAGTGGCAAAAATGTGGGTCAGCATTCAATATCCTGCTGGGATATGATCCATAACTGAAGCGGTTTTCATATTTCTAGAAATGACCATTCTTTCAAATACCAACTGAATATTCTTTCTTTCAATTTAAAGTATTCACACCTCAGTCCTACAGATGGCAGTAACACACTAATACACTGGGGTCACCACAGCAGAACATCTGGATCCGCAGATTTGATTTGGTGTAGGTTTTACACCGGCTGCCCTTCCTGACGCAACCCTCCTCAATCTATCCGGGCTTGGGACAGGCACTAAGAATGCACTTGCTTGTACAACCCCAGTGGCTGGGTATCTTACCGAGTCTGCATGTCTTTGAACTGTGGGGGAAACCAGAGCACCACACAGACACGGGAAGAACGTGAAAACTCCACACAGAAAAGCCCCTGTCAGCCATGAGGTTCGAACCCAGAACCTTCCTCCTGTGAGGTAACAGTGATAACCACTGCACCACTATGATGCCCTAATGCACTAAGGTTCTCATCTCATCTCATCTCATCATCTCTAGCCGCTTTATCCTGTTCTACAGGGTCGAGGGCAAGCTGGAGCCTATCCCAGCTGACTACGGGTGAAAGGCGGGGTACACCCTGGACAAGTCGCCAGGTCATCACAGGGCTGACACATAGACACAGACAACCATTCACACTCACATTCACACCTACGCTCAATTTAGAGTCACCAGTTAACCTAACCTGCATGTCTTTGGACTGTGGGGGAAACCGGAGCACCCGGAGGAAACCCACGTGGACACGGTGCTCGAACCCGGACCTTCTTGCTGTGAGGTGACAGCGCTAACCACTACACCACCGTGCCGCCCACATGCTAAGGTTGTAAGCTGCTAAAAAGTTCAGCAGAAGAAGACACACGCCTGCACACTCTCTACACGGCTCCATTATGGGTGCTTCGAATGCTAGGAATGAGTCATGCCTAACCTTTGAAGGCTCTGACTTGGGAGGAACCATCCTAAGAAAGTAAACATCACTGGCATTAAGAAACACCCATAGATCCCTCAGATTTGTTTTCTTGCAGTAGGAGGCAGTAATGTGCTGAATAGTGTTCAAGCTGCCAAATAAACCACAGTAGAAGAAGAAGAAGAAGCAGAATGGTTGTTGTTGTTTTTTTTTTATTTCATGGAGTCAAAAGCTGAGATTTTTGATTGCGCTAATCACGCCTCCGTTAAAATCTGACAGGGTTTTACTGTAACTGATTTGATAGATTTAAAAATAAAAACTTACTGTTTTTGTGTTTGAGGTTTTCACTGTGTTCTGCTTTTAAGACTGAGGTAAGTATTTCTTTAAACACTGCAAGGAGTTTTACATTATAGATTATATACTGTGTACATTCATACGCACACACACACCAGTACCTTAGTGTAAAAAGCCTTAGTGCCCTGATTTTTTTAAAGCAATTAACCAGGAAAGTTGGAAATTACGAGGTTATGAAATGTCATCATTATATATTAATACAAGATGTTCTAGATGAAAAAAAGTTATGCGGACTTGAGCTTAAAAAACATGTTAACGTTGTAACATTAGTCCGTTGGGCCTTTTCCCTGGGTGCGGCCGTACTGGATTAGCCAAATGTATGGATGTATTAGGAGATGAAAACAAGGGTGATGCTGCGTGACGTAGGATTCCGCACGTCTTCCTCATTCCATCCTGGATCTGCCATTGCGTGCAGCCAGAGCTATTATCACAAGCATTATTTTGTCTGTGTGTTACATTTTAAGTCATATAATTCTAGTGGTTTGTGAAGAAGTAGTGTCTTCATCTATATCTTCTCAAGGATGGGTAAATGCACCGCTTACAAGTGTGAAAACCATGATTCGGGACCCAAGAAAACACTGGGACTATCATGGCATGGCTATCCTTTGAAGGAACCAAGACGTTTGGCCGAGTGGCTTCATCAAGTAAAGCGAGAAAACTTTACTCCTGGAAAAAGTAGCAAATTGTGCAGTGAGCATTTTACAGAAGATTGTTTTGTGGAGGACTTGTATGAAAAAATCACTGGGAAGAAGCGAGACACGAGGCAGAAACGACAACTGAAGCCAGACGCGATCCCGACTTTGTTTCACCACAAAGCACAGACAGCACGACAACATACTGTGTCATGCATCAAACAGATGGAAGATAAGCAGGTAAGTATATATATTTTTAAATAAACAGGCAATAAACTAGCCACTACTTTATTTTGATTCCTTTTCTCATACTGCTTTGCCATATTTTTTTGTGGAGAAATGCAAACAAATTGAACGAGAAGTCACGCTAGACTATAATATTATACTATAGTCTAGTATAGCACTTGTACACCTCCGCTGTGCTCGCGGGAAATGACATCACACACGATGGAGTTATGGCGGCCTCTCTGACAAAAAAAAATAGTCCCGTCCATTTTCATCACTTTAGTGTTTATATCGTTAAGTTCAACATGCAGATTTTTTATAAAGGACAGACATAAAGACTGACTTTTAGCTCAGTTTGTTTATTTGTGAGATAGTTCCTTGAAATAAAATGTTGTTGTCTTCTGTGTTTTATTTTTTTGCGGATGGTGGTGTAATGGTCATCACTGTCGCCTCAGAACGAGAATGTTCTGGGTTTGAGCTTCGCAGTTGACAGGGGCATTTCTATGTGAAGTTTGCTTGTTCTCCTCATGCCTGCGTGGGTTTCCTCCGGGTGCACCGGTTTCCTCCTATGGATAGTTTTCACATGACGTCACAGAGTTGGGGATTCCCTAGTGGCGGCCATCTTGCGGGTCAAGCTTACCGTACGGGTCACTGAGCACACATTGTAACGCACGAGTACAAAGTCTTCAAAAGAACCCAAGCAGGCTATTTAAAGCTAGCAATGGTGCACACCTGTTGTATTCACGGCTGTCGTAATAGGTCAGATGATGAAGTCAAGCGGAGCTTTTATGGAATTCCCACTGTACAGGAGCACGAAGGCGAGCAAACAAAGAAACTCAGCATACAACGGAGAAATCTATGGCTTGCAAGAATCAACCGCAAGGATTATCAGCCTTCCAAACACAGCAAAGTCTGCTCCGATCATTTTATAAGTGGTAAGTTGTTTAAATAAACAATCAATTGTGTTTAAGTTTGTTTTTGGAAACCAAAACATCATGTGAACAATCTCTGGAGAATGCCTAACTGGAACCGCTGTGTACGTTTACATTGTAATGTACACTTAATATCGCTCGTTTGTCACATTTCTATTTGACACTTGTCACTTCACTCACGCAAGGGTCATTTTTGAAAAACATTTTAGGTCTATTCTGTATGATTTGATTTGTGTTTGGGATGCAAACAGCGCGCCTTTTGGCGGATGCCGCCTGAATCGCGCAGATCCAATTTTTTTTTTAGGGGGGTCGTTGGAGTGTCTGATTATAATTTCAAAGTAAATTCTGTATTAAAATAACTAAATAAGCAAATCCATTACAGTCCATGAAACAGGAAGTATAAGGATGAGAAAAAATCAGTTTAAATCAGAAAGCTGCGCACATTTGCGCAGCCCGAGCGGTGTGCAGGACTGCGCATATGTGCGCAGCTTTCCGATTTAAACTGTTTTTTTCTCATCCTTATACTTCCTGTTTCATGGACTGTAATGGATTTGCTTATTTAGTTATTTTAATACAGAATTTACTTTGAAATTATAATCAGACACTCCAACGACCCCCCTAAAAAAAAAAAAATCGGATCTGCGCGATTCAGGCGGCATCCGCCAAAAGGTGCGCTGTGAATATATAAAGTTGTATATATCAGACAGCCTTTAAAGTTTGATGAAGTCAGTTTCAGGCTTTGGCAGCCCTGCATAATCACTTGAAAATGCATCTTTGTCCACTTCATAGGGGTCAATTCTCCCAATCAAGGCCAGTTTGGCTGCATACCGTTGTCGTGAGATGTTGTCTAATGTATCTATATACTTCTGTTTGCTTGATTTTGCCGACATTGATCTTTATTTTAGAAGACTGACTATATAACTTCATAAATTCGTCCGAGATAACGTAGCCGGTAATGGCGATGGTCCGTTTTGTTTGCCCCACAAGATGGCGGCTGGAGGGCGTTCCCTGGAATGCCGTGACGTCAGTGAAAACTATCTATAGTCCAAAGACATGCAGATTAGTTCAATTAGCTACTCTAGATTGCCCATAGATGTGTATGCGAGTGTGAACAGCTGTCTGTCTCTCTGTGTTGGCAACCCATTCAGGGTGAACGCCGCCTCTCACCTGATGTCACCTGGGATTGGTTCCAGCTTCCCCGCAAATGGATAAGCGGTACAGAAAGAGAATGAATGAGTGTTGGTTTTTTTTGATGACTTCTGCTTTATTGGATCAGTTAAAAAAAAAAAAGAAAAATTAAATGCTACACAAAAAATGTGTCAGTAAAGAAAATAATGCATTACATAATAGACCACTTACAAGAACAGATTCTCCAAGATGTTTGGAAAAATTTACCAACCAATTTCCTTATAAAATGATATTAATTGTACCCAAGACTACTTTAGGCAAAGGATAGTCGTGCCAAATATTGGCCTTTTTGTACTGTTTATTGTTCTTTAGATTAATAAAGAACAGTAAACAGCACTATATGTAATGCAGGGAAGCCGTGGCCTGAAGGTTAGAGAAGCAGCTTTGGCACCAAAAGGTCACTCAGTGCGTTTACATGCACATAGAGAAAATCGAATTTCTGCCGTAGCTCGACTGAAATTGAAGTTCTAAATGCCATGGAAACACCTTAGCTCGGCTGAAATCGAACCAAACTGGATTTCTCGTAATCGAGCTACGCGACCTAGATTATGCGATTGTAGCTGAGCTACTTAGTGCATGTAAACCCTATCGAGCTACGTAGTCGAGCTACTTACTTCAGCACTGCCCCTTCCGGAAGTGACGAGTGACGAGACCACAAGCGGGAAACACAAAAGCCTCGGTCGGCATGACAACAGTAGTAGTAGCGAGCAGCAGAAGAGAACACGGAACACGGAACTGATAACTTTGTTTATACTCTTGAATAGCTCTTCTTCATGACGACAACCGGAAGTGTACCAACACGATGGGGCGTGTAGCGCCACCTGTGGCTCGGGTGCACAATGTACCTCACACAATAGCTCGATTTCCTTGTGTGCATGTAGGATTGGATTTCTCTGGCACCCCTGCTGGGACCCTTAGCTCGATTACCGACAGTAGCTTGATTTGGATGTGCATGTAAACGCACTGACTGGTTCAGTTCCCAGGAATAGCTGAAGCTGATGCCTTCAGGAAAGCACCTAACCCCCAACTCCTCCCCAGGCTGCTCTGGGTATGTCGTATGTTGTTCTGGATAAGAGTGTCTGCTAAATACCTGGATAGATCTTGTAGATAGATACAGGTATAGATGATGCTCACAGGAAACATGAGAATGAAGAGCAATCAAGCGACTCAGTGACAGAACGGGGAAAATCTTTATGGCTTTGATTTGTAACCCATCACTCCATCTACTCTTGTAGATTATGACTGTAATATTTTCAAATTCATAAATACGAGAACAAAACATTTTATACAGATGTTTTTAATAGTTCAGACTGAGCTGCCATTGTTTTACTGAAATAATGCGTCTCCTTTATTCTTTCTAAATTAAATCATTCTTTGTTTGAATTGTATTAGTTTACAGAATTCTAGAGTGTCTGCTAATAAAGACTTTGGGCTCTTTCTTCCATAGTCACAACAGTTTAGACCATGTTCGTTCAGAAAAACGTCAAACACTCCTCCTGCTGATTCACAGAACTAAATATGGGAACAATAAAGTCTTAAAGCAAAAAGTGTAAAGCATCCATTTTAAATTGGAGCACAGATTTCGAGACCAAACAGAGAGTTGTCCCAGTGATAGGAGTAACGTATCGATCAGTTCCCCCAAAGAGGATCTGTTTTTACATAATTTTTCAATTGTTCCAATGTTGGCACTAAAACACCATATTACCAGTGCGAGCTACACATGACAGTATCATATGGCTTCACTAAAAAAAACCTTTATTTGTCACATGCACAGTCAAGCACAGTGAAATTCGTCCTCTGCATTCAAACCATCTGAAGCAGTGAACACACACAGGTGAGCAATGAGCACACACACATACCCAGGGACCAGCTGGGGGTTCGGTGCCTCGCTCAAGCACACTTCAGGCCTGGCCGCCCCATGTTATCCTAACCTGCATGTCTTTGGACTGTGGGGGAAACCGGAGCACCCGGAGGAAACCCATGCGGACATGGGGAGAACATGCAAACTCCGCGCAGAAAGGCCCTCGCCGGCCACGGGGCTCGAACCCGGACCTTCTTGCTGTGAGGCGACAGCGCTAACCACTACACCACCGTGAAAGACAAACTGTCTTTCGTTCACCAGAAACCTGCTCATGAGCTATTATATAAGCTAGAAAGCTAATAGAACCTGTCTATCCCTCAGTACAGATGTGTAAGCAATGTAAGACTATATATACATTCATTTTACTCATGATATAGAAATATAGAAAGCTTTCATATATTCAAACTTGTAATTATTTACAATGTACAACTAATCAAGTTTATGGAAATGTTGAGTGCAAAGCAACTGATTTTAATGGTAAGGAATTTGATTAAAAAGCATGCATCCTGGGGATAGGCTCCAGCTTGCCTGCGACCCTGTAGAAGGATAAAGCGGCTAGAGATAATGAGATGAGATGAGCATGCATCCTGCATGAACCTCGTTACTGTGGAGTGAACTGATAATCAGTAGTCATGAAAACGCATTTTACTGTACTTGCTGTGTAACTCGATGGTAATGCGTTTTCCTGTTGCTAGCTTAAAGATGTGCTTAAGTAAACATGAAAGTAGAAGCTAATTCTGAAATGTACGGATAAGATATGCGATTCCAGCCTCAGGATAAACACTGTTGATTTCTTTGCTACTTACAGTCCTGTGCAAAAGTCTTCGGCGCATGTAAAAAAAATGCTGTCAACCAAAACTGGCTCAAAAAATAATGAAATGAAATGTTTCGACATTTAAAAAAATACTATAAACAGTAATCAGTGAGCCATAATAAATGAAACAAAGTCAATATTTGGTGTGAGACGACCCTTTGCTTTAAAAAAAAAAAGTAGTCTGAGGTCCAGTGAGTGCAGTTTTATGCGGAAATGATCTGTAGGTTTTACTGAGCATCTTACAGAACCAGCCGCAGTTCTTCTGGACACTTTGGCTACATCCACACAACAACGGCAACGAGATAATTTTTTTTAAATATCGCGTCCACATGGGCAACGGATCAGTAAAATTTCAGGTACATATGGTAACACAACGCTTGCTGAAAACGATGCAATACACATGCCACACCTCTACGTGCGCTGTAAGACGGTCCCATCGGAGACACCAGAACAATAGAAGAAGTAGACGCATGCGCATAAACCCCTTCTTCTGTAGCATCAGCCACATAAAGTTTTGATTATTAATCAGTAGCGTAAAACGAAAGACATGGAAAGAGGAATGAACGGGGGTAGATGGAAGCCGGTACGCCAACATTCTGATATCCTCCAGAATTCTTTAATGGCCCGGAATAAATTGAATGCTACACGTTGATGGATTACTTTGTTTTTCTACACCCTTTTTGAGGAATGTATTGTTGGACTTAAACCAACATCTGAAGAGGTGAGATCGCTCCTTTTTTTTTTCCTATGTTTGCTGGCAGGATTGTTTTTATTTTTGGAAAGAGCACGGGCGGTGCGTGGTTTGGTACTGCTTCCGCAGTGTTTGGACTAAAGACGCTGCCCTAAGGGCTATTCTCTCTCTCTCTCTCTCTCTCTCTCTCTCTCTCTCACTTTGCACCATTACACAATAAATATTCACAGTGAAAATATTTTGTAAGCGCGTTTCATGAACCAAGTTATAGGATTTGTTGACAACTCGCATCGAGTTCGTTACACTTCTACTCAGCATGAAGCACTGACAGTCATGTGGTTGTAACGTCATCGTAAGCAAATCCGTTCTACTCATCCAGACGACTTCGCAACGGCACCATTGCCAGATTTTTTCACTCTGGAACCCGTTCTCAAAAGATTTCGTTTTGGGGCACCCAAAACGCCGGTGCCGTGTGGACGCCAAGCCGAAACGATAAACAATTTTATCAGATTCACCTGAATCCGTTGCCGTGTGGACAGGGCCTGAGACTGTCACACTCACTTCTTCATTTTACACTAAAACCCAGCAGCCTTCATTATGTTTTCATCTGAAAAGTGCTCTCTTATGGAATATGCTGCTCAGATACAAACTTTTTTTTCCCCTGTAAAATTTAATTTTGTGCTGGAAAACAAACGTTTGGACTCTAAAATGTTTTTGTCTTGATGATGTAAAAGTCATAAAATAGAAATCTATAACAAAGTTTGGATTAAAAAACCAGGGTGCTTAAGACTTTTGCACAGTACTGTACATGTTCTTACTGTTTGGTAATTAGCCTTGTGACGATGTGCAGAGAGAAACGTGTGCAGCTTTAATTGGAGAGGCCTTGAGCTCTCTGGGAGACGCCATCTCTGTGGAACATCATGAACATGTAAAAAAGGAAGAACCTGAAGATGAAGACTACGTCTGTAAGTCAGCACAGCATGCTATAGTACAAACTGATGCTGAGTAATCAGGTTGTGAGTTATAAGTGTCCCAGTCCACGTTACTTTATTGTGTTCTACGTGTTGCATTTTTTTACTTTAAATTCTGATTATCGCCTTTCAGGCAAAGTGACATCAGGTTCTCAAGGAATGACCCCTGTGGACCAACAGAAGAAAGAAGAATCTGAAGATGAAGATTACTTCAGTAAGATATCAGGTTGAATTATAGTCCTGTATGGGGTTTAATAACTTATTTTACTCTCACGTAGACTTCTCTGCTGACTGGGCACAATCACAACCAATGATTTCAGACTTTTTTCCGTTTTGTACGATACATAAATTGATGGAATTTCAGGTTAAAAATATTAAGCTTTAGCGGACATTTCCCCCTAGCAGACCAACAGAAGCATGGAATAAAAGAAGAACGTAAAGATAAAGACTATCTTTGTAATAGAACAGGGTTTCTAGAGTGTATTTAAAAATAAGCTTTGACGTTTTAGGTGGAAGAACATCAAGCTGTGCGGAACACGTGACCCACGTGGACGAACACAGTGGAGAAGTTCTTAAGAAGGAAATAAAAGAGGAAGAGTCTAAAGATGATGACTACCTTTGTACAACAGTCTGTGGTTAAGTATCTAGTTTCTCTTTTTTAACCTTTATTTAACAAGGCAAGTCACTAAGAACAAAATTCATATTTACAGTGGCGGCCTGGCAAAAGGCAAAGCCTCTTGTGAAAAGGAGGTAAAGGCTAAAAATGACAAGTGCCATGCGATCTAACACACAAACACCAAACAGATAGCGAACAAACAGCAGCACCAGGCAGCGCAACACATACAGTACCAGTCAAAAATTTGGACACGCCTTCGAATTCAATGTTTTTTCTTTATTTTTATGAATTAAAAGTCACTTCACGTCTCATCTCATCATCTCTAGCTGCTTTATCCTGTTCTACAGGGTCGCGGGCAAGCTGGAGCCTATCCCAGCTGACTACGGGCGAAAGGCAGGGTTCACCCTGGACAAGTCGCCAGGTCATCACAGGGCTGACACATAGACACAGACAACCATTCACACTCACATTCACACCTACGCTCAATTTAGAGTCACCAGTTAACCTAACCTGCATGTCTTTGGACTGTGGGGGAAACCGGAGCACCCGGAGGAAACCCACGCGGACACGGGGAGAACATGCAAACTCCACACAGAAAGGCCCTCGCCGGCCACGGGGCTCGAACCCAGACCTTCTTGCTGTGAGGCGACAGCGCTAACCACTACACCACCGTGCCGCCCATACTGCTCCATAATGCAGAAAAAAAATAATTAGACTACAGAAAACCTTATGATTTGAGTAGGTGTGTCCAAAGTTTGAATGGTACCTATCTAGTATCTGCATTGCCAGAAATAGGATTACAGTAGGAGTCCATTTCTGTCCCCCAAGGTACAATCTACACTAATGTACCCCCTTAGGGTTTATTATTGGACCTCAAGGTAACAATGTGTATCTTTTTAGGGCCAACAAAAGTCAAAGTCCCTCTCACACCAGAATCGGGTCTTCCCAGGCAGTCTCCTGTCCCAGTACTAACCAGCTCTTTGAGGCACATGGGTGCAGCACCGATCTCTATTTCCATAGCCCTCAGCTAGGGTTATAGTGGGGGGCTGGTCCTCTGGTAACCGCGAGAGTTTGACTCCCCACTCACATCTGTATTGCAGTGTGCTTTGCCAGATGGTAGTAGGTACCATTTTTATAATGGTCTTTGGTGTGACCCAACTCACGATCTCCCGATTGAGAGGTGGACATGCTAACCACTTGGCCAACTCATGGTCTTTTAGGGCCAAAAAGGTACATATGTGTTCCCAAGCAGTATATAAACAGTACAAATAAGTACCTTGGAAGGTACTGCCTAAGTGACAAGCCATTGTACCCCTAAAGTTACAATAATGTACTTTATTTTCTGAGAGTGTGGTGTCTAGTATATGATTAACTGTCACTAGTTTCACTTCAGAAAAAAATTGGGAGAGCTTCATTCCTTGACAATAAGCTCATGTTCCAGATGTTAGTGGCCAGATGATTGACCTTGTGGCAAAAACTGGGGTACCCCTGGGTCATTTAGCGCCATTTGTTAAACAAGCCATTTGATATTGCAGCATTTCATGAAGGTCAACCTGGAGAGCATTCTCTGTTTTGCCAGTGCGTGCCCTTAGGTGGGGTTTACATTAGACCGTATCAGCGGATCATCAGATTAACGTTTTTAAAACGATTAGTGTGCACACAGCAACACCAATACACGATTCGCGTGCACACAGCAACACCAGTACACGGATACGCTCGGCTCCGCAGGCATCCTGCGCTCCAAATCACTCCACCCTGAACAGCGAGTGCCCTCTGGAGGGTGCGCACTCCGGCCCTGTGCAGCTCACAGAGCGCGCGAGTGAAGCGCACGAGCAGTGATTCGGGACTGAGCCGCTGTGTGTGTGATCCCAGCGCATATCACTTACCACTTGCAAGTGGAAGGATGGCAAGCCTAAAGACAATCATAACTACACAATGGGCAGTATTTGCATCAGTATTTGCAGTATTTTCATACTTTTATACTCTTTAATGAAAGGTGATACAAGGCGGAAGTCCGCGCCGTTTTTCAGCAGTCGCGTCACATGACCAACACCAGCAAATCAGGAAGGTGGATGTCACAGTGACGTTGTCCAATGACGACGCCAGCTAGAGCTCAGCACAGTGTATCCGCGTATTCTCAATGTTTACACAGCACCGGAGCTGACACGATCTAGATTGAATACGTGGACCCTGGCGGATTCCCGTTTCCCGGCGTTTCCAGGCGGTTTAATGTAAACGGACAGTGCATCCGCGAAGAAAACGAGACAGATACGGTCTAATGTAAACTTGGCCTTAGTATATGGACCTATGGCCATCCAATCCTCAATCCAACTGTCGTTCTGTTATAAAGGTAGGACACAATGGGCTTTCTCATCTCACAGTGGGCCTGTTAGTGGACAATCCACTGACTTATCATGGATACCAGCTGATTGTTATGCAACCTGGAGCATGGATGTATCCTGAGCAGTGATTAGAGGAGTTTGATTGGTGGACATCTGTGTTGCAGCCTTTTGATCTACTTGCACAGTATTCCATTTCTATAGCATATTTGTGGTATCGTGACCTTGGTAGTGTAACCAGAGTTTACCTCAAGGTCATTTTGTATACAAGTCCAATTTCTTGTGACATTTTTGGTATCACTTTGTTAATATCATGACCCCCAACTTCCTAACGAGCTAGTATGTGCAAAATCAAAGAATTTCACTGTGCTGTAATGTATATGTGATAGAAGAAGAACCCTCTATTTAGCATCTCTCTGCTCAGCTTTACAGGAGGTGTCCATGATTTTTTTTGCCACTTTTCATCATCCTTAGCTAATACAGTAGCTAATCTTTTAAATTAATTAAATAAATATTGTATTTAGTTTCATGTTGGGCGGCACGGTGGTGTAGTGGTTAGCGCTGTCGCCTCACAGCAAGAAGGTCCTGGGTTCGAGCCCCGGGGCCGGCGAGGGCCTTTCTGTGTGGAGTTTGCATGTTCTCCCCGTGTCCGCGTGGGTTTCCTCCGGGTGCTCCGGTTTCCCCCACAGTCCAAAGACATGCAGGTTAGGTTAACTGGTGACTCTAAATTGAGCGTAGGTGTGAATGTGAGTGTGAATGGTTGTCTGTGTCTATGTGTCAGCCCTGTGATGACCTGGCGACTTGTCCAGGGTGTACCCCGCCTTTCGCCCGTAGTCAGCTGGGATAGGCTCCAGCTTGCCTGCGACCCTGTAGAAGGATAAAGCGGCTAGAGATAATGAGATGAGATGAGATGAGTTTCATGTTGAGCTCTAATGGTATTTATTTTCTGCTCTAGAAATGAACAACACCCAGTTACAAACCTTCACCTGCTCCTGGTGTCCACTTGTCCATATATCTCACATTGATCTCCACAAACACATCAGAAGATGCCACTATGAGGAATATAAGCAACTCCTGAAATCAGGAGAGATGAAATATGAGAAACCGATGCCTACAGGAAGATCAGTCGGCCGGCAAACAATCTCTGGTCCTCTCGACTGTAATATTACTCATCAACAAATGCAAGAAGGAATCGTTCACTGCTCCCAGTGTGGGAAGAGTTTTACTGACCAGAGTACTCACCAAAAACACCAATGTATTCACAAAGTAGAGATGCTACATCACTGCTCAGAGTGTGGGAAGAACTTTACCCAACAGAGCCAACTCCAACACCACCAGTGCCCTCATACACAGGAGAAACTGTATCGTTGCTCACAGTGTGGAAAGACCTTCACTGGGAAGGACGCACTTCAAGCACACCAGCGCATTCACACAGGAGAGAAATCACATAATTGTTCACAGTGTGGGAAGAGTTTTGCTCAACATGGCAATCTCCAACGACACCAGCGCATTCACAGTGGAGGGAAGCCGTATAAGTGCTCACAGTGTGGGAAGAGTTTCACCCAGCAGGGTAATCTCCAACGTCACCAACGCATTCACAGTGGAGAGAAACCGTATTACTGCTCACAGTGTGGGATGCGTTTTACCCAACAGAGTAATCTCCAACGACACCAGCGCATTCATAATGGCAAGAAGCCGTATCACTGTTCACAGTGTGGGAAGAGCTTTATAAACAGTTGCGGTCTCCGAACACACCAGCTCATTCACAATGGAGAGAAGCCACATCAGTGCTCAGAGTGTGGGAAGAGTTTTATGTACAAGAGTGATTTCCAAATACACCAGCGCATTCATACAGGAGAGAGGCCGTATACCTGCTCAGAGTGTGGGAAACGTTTCACGACCACAAGTAACTTCCAACGGCATCAGCGCATTCACACAGCAGAGAAACCACATCGCTGTTCACGGTGTGGAAAGAATTTTATTCATGAGAATCAGCTGCAAAAGCACCAGCGCGTTCACACAGGAGAGAGGCCGTATCAGTGCTCAGAGTGTGGGAAGAGTTTTAGTTACAGGAGTCCACTTGAAAAACACCAGCGCATTCACAGATCAGAGAAACCGGTTCAGTGCTGGGTGTGGACAGAGATTCAGTTGTTTAGAACTGAAGATACACACGTGGACCTACATGGAGCTATCAGTGTGTAATGGATGATCTCTACATTAAGTATTGTAGTTACTGTTTAAACAAATTATGCAGCACTTTAAGTGAGCTACTGTACATAGTGTTTTGCATTTTTATGTTTTGTTGTTTTGAATAATTTTTTTTTTTGCATAACCAAACTTCTTGTAAGTTCCCAGTACACCACTTTGCCTCGCCTCAGAGTCCAGAGGGCTATCTTGCCAAAAATGACAGGATATTTTTGGGCTACACACCCAAACTGAGTAAAAGTTCAAATCAGTGTGTATCAAGTTCATGCATCATTTAAAGGAACAGTCCACCGTACTTCCATAATGAAATATGTTCTTATCTGAATTGAGACGAGCTGCTCCGTACCTCTCCGAGCTTTGCGCGACCTCCCAGTCAGTCAGACGCAGTCAGACGCGCTGTCACTCCTGTTAGCAATGTAGCTAGGCTCAGCATGACCAATGGTATTTTTTGGGGCTGTAGTTAGATGCGACCAAACTCTTCCGCGTTTTTCCTGTTTACATAGGTTTATATGACCAGTGATATGAAACAAGTTCAGTTACACAAATTGAAACGTAGCGATTTTCTATGCTATGGAAAGTGCGCACTATAATGACAGGCGTACTAACACCTTCTGCGCGCTTCAGCAGCGCATTGATATCTGAGCTCCGTATCAATGTGCTGTCGAAGTGCGCAGAAGGTGTTAGTACGCCTGTCATTATAGTGCGCACTTTCCATAGCATAGAAAATCGCTACGTTTCAATTTGTGTAACTGAACTTGTTTCATATCACTGGTCATATAAACCTATGTAAACAGGAAAAACGCGGAAGAGTTTGGTCGCATCTAACTACAGCCCCAAAAAATACCATTGGTCATACTGAGCCTAGCTACATTGCTAACAGGAGTGACAGCGCGTCTGACTGCGTCTGACTGACTGGGAGGTCGCGCAAAGCTCGGAGAGGTACGGAGCAGCTCGTCTCAATTCAGATAAGAGCATATTTCATTATGGAAGTACGGTGGACTGTTCCTTTAACACATGTACATTAAAAAAAAAGAAAGAAAGAAAGAAATGTAGCATGGGCTTGTGTAGCTGATTGATAAATGACACTGAAAGATCTCTGGAATCTCAGAGTGTTTTGAACATCTGGAATGTTGTCCTGCAAGTCTTGAATGTTTTATGGTGGGTTGATGGACCCTTCTTCAACAACAAAAAAAATGTTTTTTGGGGGGAAACAAGAAGGTGGCGATCTGCTTTTGCAGTCTGTGTTCCCAAATTTCGCATAAAGATTTAACTTAATTTAAAATGTGGTGATTTGGAAAGTCATGCGATGTACTTGACTTCATCTTGGATTTCATCAAACCATTCTTGATGTGTGGAATTATCACCAGGAAAGTGTGTTTGTACCAGAGAGTGCATGTGATACTGTAAAATTGCCTTACGTTTTTTGGCTGTTATATGACTATGCTAAAGCAATAATTAGATAAAAGATTTAAAAGAATGACTCTGTATCATTCTTCCTCATTCATTAGGTCGAGCTAGACCCCAGTGAACTGTAAAACTATGACCCCAATCAAAAGAAGTTGGGATGGTGTGGAAAATGCAAATAAATAAAAAAAGACGACAGTGATTTCTAAATGTACTTTAACTTGTATTTCATTACAGACAGAATGAACCCGATATTTCATGTTTTGTCGGTCAACTTCATTTCATTTGCTAATATAAATCCATTCCTGCGTTTCAGTCCTGCAACACGTTCCAAAAAAAGTTGTTATGGGGCAATTTAGGGCGAGTAATGAGGTAAAACAATGAACTAATGATGTGATTTGAAACAGGTGATGTCAACAGGTGACTGTAACCATGATTTGGTACAAAATCAGTATCCAGGAAAGGCTGAGTCTTTGAGGAGCAAAGATGGGCTGAGGATCTCCAGTTTGTCAACAAATGCATGAGAAAAATCTCATCTCATTATGTGTAGCCGCTTTATCCTGTTCTACAGGGTCGCAGGCAAGCTGGAGCCTATCCCAGCTGACTACGGGCGAAAGGCTGGGTTCACCCTGGACAAGTCGCCAGGTCATCACAGGGCTGACACAGACACAGAAGACCTTGCATTTTCCAACATGACAATGCCAAACCACATACTGCATCAATTACAGCATCATGACTGCGTAGAAGAAGGGTCCGGGTACTGAACTGGCCAGCCTGCAGTCCAGATCTTTCACCCATAGAAAACATTTGGCGCATCATAAAATGGAAGATACGACAAAAAAGACCTAAGACAGTTGAGCAGCTAGAATCCTACATTAGACAAGAATGGGTTAACACTCCTATCCCTAAACTTGAGCAACTTGTCTCCTCAGTCCCCAGACGTTTACAGACTGTTGTAAAGAGAAAAGGGGATGTCTCACAGTGGGAAACATGGCCTTGTCCCAACTTTTTTGAGATGTGTTGTCGTCATGAAATTTAAAATCACCTAATTTTTCTCTTTAAATGATACATTTTCTCAGTTTAAACATTTGATATGTCATCTATGTTCTATTCTGAATAAAATATGGAATTTTGAAACTTCCACATCATTGCATTCCGTTTTTATTTACAATTTATACTTTGTCCCAACTTTTTTAGAATCGGGGTTGTACAATTTACTGTTTGATCTCAAACGCATTCAGAAGGCAAGAAACTCTTACCTTTTGCCGAGGCACCTATTAACTGAAAAGCACTCCAGGTGACTCCCTCATGAAGCTGGTTTTGGCATAATGCTAACAGTGTGTAAAGCATCATCAAGGTAAATGCTGGATATGCTGAAGAATCTCATCTCATTATCTCTAGCCGCTTTATCCTGTTCTACAGGGTCGCAGGCGAGCTGGATCCTATCCCAGCTGACTACGGGTGAAAGGCGGGGTTCACCCTGGACAAGTCGCCAGGTCATCACAGGGCTGACACATAGACACAGACAACCATTCACACTCACATTCACACCTACGCTCAATTTAGAGTCACCAGTTAACCTAACCTGCATGTCTTTGGACTGTGGGGGAAACCGGAGCACCCGGAGGAAACCCACGCGGCATGAGAAAAATAAGTGAGATATTTAAAAAGGGTGGCATGGTGGTGTATTGGTTAGCACTGTTTCTTCACAGCAAGAAGGTTCTGGGTTTGAGCCCGGTGGCTGACCTTTCGGTGTAGAGTTTGCATGTTCTCCCTGTGTCTGCATGGGTTTCCTCCGGGTGCTCCAGTTTCCCCGACAGTTCAAAAGTGCCCATAAATTAGACAAAGAGCCTGTAGCCGCGGAAATCATGGACATGCAACGGAACGTACATCAAATCCATTCCCTCAAAGAGGAAAAACATACAGAAGAAAGGCTGACTAAAGATGCACTAATACATTTGCAAGTAATTGCATATGAAGACAAAGGATCTGTTCATTTCATTGCAACTTTTCTGGATCTTATTGTAACTTTAGGCAGGAAGACAGGCTGAACAAATTAAACCAAAGTCTTCAACTTCAGCTCCTTCAAACAGATTTGGAATGCTGAAGTTCATAATTAAAATATCTCGCCTGTGTTTAGATGTTTATTAATTTCACTGAAAATATCACATATCCGTGAATAAAAGATCCGTACATTGTATTCTATTTTTTATTTTCCATGAATCTGTGTTCCGGTTCGGGTTCTCTGGTACCGGGCCGGTGATAAACAGAGTCCTCCAGCAGGCGGCGCTGTGAGCTTTAACGCCTCCGTCAATTCACCACAGAAGAAAGCAGGCTGCAGTTTCACTTCCCGGAGGAAACAGTTGCGCTTTCTCGCTGAGGTAATCATCATCATCATGCTAAAACATCTGGCTGGATTGTTCTGGAAGTTTGATTTGAAGGTTTTAGAAGTGAAAGTGTGTGTCTGGAGATATTTGGGCTTTGGTTTTGTGTGGTGAAGCTAACTGTCAGAAACGGACAGAGAAAAATATTGTGTTTAATTAACCATTTTTCTTTCTACTTTTAAAATTTACACTGATTAGTTTAACAGAAGCTAATATTTATCTCATCTGATAATAAATGTATTTATTCTGGACAGTAAATATCCAAATAATGGGGGAGAAGGAGAAACTATTAGCTACTTATTTATTAATGGATTCATTCATTTATTTATTTTTATTTAGTTAGTTATTTAAATAAAGATAACTTTTAGAAGTGGTTGTTCACTGAATCTGGTACATTTAAATACTTTTGGGATCAGAAACCCAATGGATTAAAACCTCATCTCATCTCATTATCTGTAGCCGCTTTATCCTGTTCTACAGGGTCGCAGGCAAGCTGGAGCCTATCCCAGCTGACTACAGGCGAAAGGCGGGGTTCACCCTGGACAAGTCGCCAGGTCATCACAGGGCTGACACATAGACACAGACAACCATTCACACTCACATTCACACCTACGCTCAATTTAGAGTCACCAGTTAACCTAACCTGCATGTCTTTGGACTGTGGGGGAAACCGGAGCACCCGGAGGAAACCCACGCGGACACGGGGAGAACATGCAAACTCCGCACAGAAAGGCCCTCGCCGGCCACAGGGCTTGAACCCGGACCTTCTTGCTGTGAGGTGACAGCACTAACCACTACACCACCGTGCCGCCCTGGATTAAAACCAATATTTCAAACTGAATTAGTGTCATATAATGCAACAGGATAATTCACAAAATTTTTAATGAAAAATAGTAAATAAATTTAGCTTTCATTTGACTTTTTTTTTTTAAGAGTAAAGTTGGTCTTGGAGTTTGTCTGTGAAGATTCTCAGTCATCCAGGTCATAGTAAACTGTGGGTGGTAAAAGAGAGCAACTGGACTTGCTTGAAGATTCTTGAAGACGTTTCACCTCTCATCCGAAAGGCTTCTTCAGTTCTGTCTGACTAATAGGGAGTATCAGGTATTTATCCTCTCATGGATGAAAAGCAATCCTAAGGTGTCGTTGAGTCATCCTGTTGGTGTGGGTCACTGGGGGCTGGGTGTGAACGGCCTTGAGAGTCGTTGGGGTGATCAATGGGTTGTTGGTTCTCTCTGTCCTCCTGTGGATCACTGGAAACAGCTGGGTTTTGGTGTGCATTCAGTTGTCTGGGAAGTGTGCCAAGGACTGCATTGTAGGTGGCTGATACAGTAAATGATGTCTTAGGCCACATCCACACGACAACGGCAACGTGATGTTATTTAAAAAAAATATCGCCTCCAAATGGGCAACGATCAGTAGAAATCAGGTCCATATGGCAACGCAACGCTTGCTGAAAACGATGCAATACACATGCCACACCTCTAGGGGCGCTGTAAGACGGTCCCTTCGGACACACCAGAACAACCCATACGAAAAAGAACAGTAAAGAACTTATGAGTTTACCACTGTCTTAGTAGTAAATCCTTATAAATATAAATAAATATATATGCCATGTATGATTTACTCCTGAAAGTGGCCCATTTTGCATTTTCCTCATGCAAATTTTTTATGAAAATCTAGTATGTATGAAGTGAACATTGTGCATGGTTTTTACAGATAATGTGTATGATGAATTACACTGTCTTTGTATGCTTCATGTAATGTTTGTAGTTTTAAATTATATTTTACAGTTTAAAATGTACATGCCTTTTATATGTAAATCCAACACAAACATGTGGATTTACATATAAAAGGCATATACATTTTAAACTGTAAAATATAATTTAAAACTACAAACATTACATGAAGCATACAAAGACGGTGTAATTCATCATACACATTATCTGTAAAAACCATGCACAATGTTCACTTCATACATACTAGATTTTCATAAAAAATTTGTATGAGGAAAATGCAAAATGGGCCACTTTCAGGAGTAAATCATACATGGCATATATATTTATTTATAAATCATTATAAGGATTTATCCTTATATTTATAAGGATTTACTACTAAGACAGTGGTAAACTCTTATAAGTTCTTTACTGTTCTTTTTCGTATGGGAATAGAAGTAAGGACGCATGCGCATAAACTATTATGCGCGAGACTTCATATTAGCCACAAAGTCAGGAAAATCTGTTCGTAAAATTACATTATAATGACCAAATACAATGAAAAGTATTTTTCCAGTCTCACCTGTGAAAGGTAATCCCATGTGATCTCATTTGGACGGTAAACCTGTTGGTACAGTAAAACGCAGCTAATCTTTATTCTCCGCTTTGACCTTTCCAATATGGCGGCGAGGATGACGTATGATTCTACGCGGAAGGCGGCGTCTTTAATGGTCCGGAATAAATTGAATACTACACGTTGATGGATTAATTTGCTGTTTCTCACCTGTGAAAGGTAATCCCATGTGATCTCCTTTGGACGGTAAACCTGTTGGTACAGTTAAACGCAGCTAATCTTTATTCTCCGCTTTGACCTTTCCAAAATGGCGACGAGGATGACGTACGCGGAAGGCGGCGTCTTTAATTGTCCGGAATAAATTGAATGATACACGTTGATGGATTAATTTGCTTTTCTACGCCCTTTTTTGAGGAATGTATTGTAGGACTTAAACCATCATCTGAAGAGGTGAGATCGCTCCTTTTTTCCCCTTATTTTTGCTGGCGGGATTGACTCTGCCCTAAGGGCTATTCTCTCTCTCTCACTTTGCACCAGGCATTACACAATAAATATTCACAGTGAAAATATTTTGTAAGCGCGTTTCATGAACCAAGTTATAGGATTTCTTGACAACTCGCATCGCATCGCAATGAGATCATTGGCACTACTGGTGTTAAGAATCAGACCATTTTATAAATGAATATTTTGCTGTAGAGCTGCAGTGTTTGTACAATTGCATGTTTTTGCTTCACTATTACTGTCACTATTCTGCTTCTTGCCTTACTACTGTGAACTAACACTGAACATAATAATAATAATAATAATAATAATAATATCCAAGCTCGTGTTTCACTCTCACTAGTGCTCTGTAAGGCTTTTTCCTGGTGATATTCGTTACACTTCTACCTGGCGTGAAGCACTCACAGTCATGTGGTTGTGACGTCATCGTAAACAAATCCGTTTTACTCATCCAGACGACTTCACAACGGCAACGTTGCCAGATCTTTCCACTCTGGAACCCGTTCTCAAAAAGATTGCGTTTTGGGCACCCAAAACGCCGGTGCCGTGTGGACGCCAGGCCTAAACGATAAGCAATTGTATCGGAGTCACCTGAATCCGCTGCCGTGTGGACAGGGCCTTAGACCCCCACCTCTGTTCAGTGATGGTCGTTCCAGGTTGACAAAAATGGCTTCTTTAACTCCTCGCTCATACCAACGATCCTCTCTGGCTAAAATGCGTACGTTGCAATCCTGAAATGAGTGTCCTTTGTTGTTAAGATGAAGGTAGACAGCAGAGTCCTGGCCTGAGGAACTGGCTCTCCTGTGTTGAGCCATGCGCCTGTGAAGCAGTTGTTTTGTTTCTCCAATATACGAGTCCGTGCATTCCTCACTGCACTGAATTGCATACACTATTGCTGCTTTTCCACTACCAACGCGGCTGAGTCAGGCTGAGCCATGCGGTGCTGAGTTGAGCTGAGTCGAGCTGAGTGGGGCTGTTGGAGTTGCATTTTGACTACAACGTGCTGAACCGTGCTGGCTGGAAGTGGGTGGACACATTGGGTGGAGTTAGCGAAAGTGGGTGGACGTCACGTGATGTCGTTAGGCGGCGCAAACAGTGACATCAGTGACCTTTCAAGCGGTAGTCTCATGACCCGGATAGTAAACAATAAACATGGAGGACATGGAGTCGTTAGTGTTGCTGGTCTTGGTGCTGTGGCTTGTTGTCACCGACAACGCCAACAGATACTGGCAAGAGCGTATAGATGAGGCGAGGCGCATAAGGCTTCAGAAATTCTCGTAATTAGGGCCCGAGCCCTATGGGCGAAGGCCCTATTGTTCTTGTAAGAGTTCACTATTATTAGGGCCCGAGCCCTATGGGCGAAGGCCCTATTGTTCTTGTAAGAGTTCACTATTATTAGGGCCCGAGCCCTATGGGCGAAGGCCCTATTGTTCTTGTAAGAGTTCACTATTATTATTCTTCTTCTTCCGTCTTCTTCTTCTTCTTCTTCTTCTTCTTCCGTCTTCTTCTTCTTCTTTATTTTTCTCCGCTGTTGGGCCATTTTCGGGGCGCTTGCCTTGGGCGAAAACGCACGAAATTTGGCACCAGTTCCGAGAATCGCCACCGCTACTCAGAACCAAAAGCCCAAACTTGGCCGGGGCTCAGGGCCTCTATAGCGCCCCCTAAGTCGTTGTGATTTTGGCCTCCCGCATTAAGGTGCCTGGTTGCCATGTAGTTTGTAGTAGTGGCATGCCATTTGGTACGCATATGTATCTCACTAAGCCGGACAAAAATGTAATGCCAATGCATTAGCCACGCCCAACAGGAAGTGAGGTAATTTCACTTTTGTGCGAAATGCATGGCCACGAAGACGGCGCAACTCCTCCTAGACCGTTCATAGGACTGTCACCAAAATTGATACACATCATCTACAGACATGGCTGACAAAAGTTACTAAATACGTTTC
The DNA here is from genome assembly GCF_027579695.1 of Neoarius graeffei. Classification (NCBI taxonomy): domain Eukaryota; kingdom Metazoa; phylum Chordata; class Actinopteri; order Siluriformes; family Ariidae; genus Neoarius; species Neoarius graeffei. The sequence continues at coordinate 3,357,866 of NC_083571.1, forward strand.
ACGTTGGATAAACCGTTCAGAAGTTATACGTCAATCAATTTTCGATGCAAAATTTTACATGCTTAAAAATTCATAACAAATCTTCTAATTGCTCAAAACTGCTCATACTTCACACGCACATCACTCATTGGGCTTCTGACATGTTACCCAATTTCTGTGATATTTCGCCACTGGGGGCGCTATTTTTGGGCAAAAAATCCAATCTTTCCTCAAATTTGGTCAAACTTCACGGCCACCCTCTTACTACCTCCCATGTCATGTATACCACATTTTGGGAATTTTCGTCCATGGGGGGCGCTGTTTTTGGCCGACGCAATTGCTCTATAACGGGTTTTTGGTAAATAATTCCATAATGCTTTTCCTTCACACCACTACCTTGTGATAGTGCGTTGCTGTTGTAGACACTTATTTTTCCAACTCATAATCGCTCATGTACAGCATAGCGCCACCTACTGACATGGGAAAAAACAAAAAATTTATTCTTCAAAAATCTATATCTCATCTTCTATTTACGCAATTGTCATCAAACTTCATACGCAAACTCTTCATAGCTCACCTGACATGTACGCCAAATTTTGTGCACTTTCGCCCCTGGGGGTGCTGGTTATGGCAGAAATGATATTGCAGCTTCTGATTTGTCAAACTTGGCAAGCAAACTCTTTACAAGACCCTTATTGGGGCGCTTGCCATGGTCGACAACGCACGAAATTTGGCTCCTTTTTCTTAGACTGCCACCGCTACTGAGAACCAGAAGCCCAGATCCAGGCGGGCCTCAGGGCCTCTATAGCGCCCCCTAACTCGTTGTGATTTTGGCCTCCCGCATTAAGGTGCCTGGTTGCCATATAGTTTGTAGTAGTGGCATGCCATTTGGTACGCATATGTATCTCACTAAGCCGGACAAAAATGTAATGCCAATGCATTAGCCACGCCCAACAGGAAGTGAGGTAATTTCACTTTTGTGCGAAATGCATGGCCACGAAGACGGCGCAACTCCTCCTAGACCGTTCATAGGAATGTCACCAAAATTGATACACATCATCTACAGACATGGCTGACAAAAGTTACTAAATACGTTTCACGTAGGATAAACCGTGCAGAAGTTATACGTCAATCAATTTTCACTTCAAAATTTTACATGCTAAAAAATTCATAACAAATCTTCTAATTGCTCAAAACTGCTCATACTTCACACGCAAATCAGTCACTGGGCTTCTGACATGTTACCCAATTTCTGTGATATTTCGCCACTGGGGGCGCTATTTTTGGGCAAAAAATCCAATCTTTCCTCTTTTCCTTCACACCACTACCTTGTGATAGTACGTTGCTGTTGTAGACACTTATTTTTCCAACTCATAATCGCTCATGTACAGTATAGCGCCACCTACTGACATGGGAAAAACCAAAAAATTTATTCTTCAAAAATCTATATCTCATCTTCAATTTACTCAATTGTCATCAAACTTCATACGCAAACTCTTCATAGCTCACCTGACATGTACGCCAAATTTTGTGCACTTTCGCCCCTGGGGGTGCTGGTTATGGCAAAAATGATATTGCAGCTTCTGATTTGTCAAACTTGGCAAGCAAACTCTTTACAAGACCCTTATTGGGGCGCTTGCCATGGTCGACAACGCACGAGATTTGGCTCCTTTTTCTTAGACTGCCACCGCTACTGAGAACCAGAAGCCCAGATCCAGGCGGGCCTCAGGGCCTCTATAGCGCCCCCTAACGTGTTGTGATTTTTGCCTCTCGCATTAAGGTGCCTGCTTGGCATATAGTTTCTAGTTATTATAATTATTATTAGGGCCCGAGCACCGTCCAGTGCAAGACCCTATTGTTTTTGAAGGATTATTAGGGCCCGAGCCCTATGGGCGAAGGCCCTATTGTTCTTGTAAGAGTTCACTATTATTATTCTTCCGTCTTCTTCTTCTTCTTTATTTTTCTCCGCTGTTGGGCCATTTTCGGGGCGCTTGCCATGGGCGAAAACGCACGAAATTTGGCACCAGTTCCGAGAATTGCCACCGCTACTCAGAATCAGAAGCCCAAACTTGGCCGGGGCTCAGGGCCTCTATAGCGCCCCCTAAGTCATTGTGATTTTGGCCTCCCGCATTAAGGTGCCTGGGTGCCATGCAGTTTGTAGTAGTGGGATGCCATTTGGTACACATATGTATCTCACTAAGCCGGACAAAAATGTAATGCCAATGCATTAGCCACGCCCAACAGGAAGTGAGGTAATTTCACTTTTGTGCGCAATGCATGGCCACGAAGACGGCGCAACTCCTCCTAGACCGTTCATAGGAATGTCAACAAAATTGATACACATCATCTACAGACATGGCTGACAAAAGTTACTAAATACATTTCACGTAGGATAAACCGTTCAGAAGTTAAACGTCAATCAATTGTCGATGCAGAATTTTACATGCTTAAAAATTCAGAACAAATCTTCTGATTGCTCAAAACGGCTCATACTTCACAAGCAAATCACTCATTGGGCTTCTGACATGTTACCCAATTTCTGTGATATTTCGCCACTGGGGGCGCTATTTTTGGGCAAAAAATACAATCTTTCCTCAAATTTGGTCAAACTTCACGGCCACCCTCTTACTACCTCCCATGTCATGTATACCACATTTTGGGAATTTTCGTCCATGGGGGGCGCTGTTTTTGGCCGACGATATTGCTCCAAAACGGGTTTTTGGTAAATAATTCCATAACGCTTTTCCTTCACACCACTACCTTGTGATAGTACGTTGCTGTTGTAGACACTTATTTTTCCAACTCATAATCGCTCATGTACAGCATAGCGCCACCTACTGACATGGGAAAAACCAAAAAATTTATTCTTCAAAAATCTATATCTCATCTTCTATTTACTCAATTGTCATCAAACTTCATACGCATACTCTTCATAGCTCCCCTGACATATACGCCAAATTTTGTGCACTTTCGCCACTGGGGGCGCTATTTTTGGGCAAAAAATCCAATCTTTCCTCAAATTTGGTCAAACTTCACGGCCACCCTCTTACTACCTCCCATGTCATGTTTACCACATTTTGGGAATTTTCGTCCATGGGGGGCGCTGTTTTTGGCCGACGCAATTGCTCCAAAACGGGTTTTTGGTAAATAATTCCATAATGCTTTTCCTTCACACCACTACCTTGTGATAGTACGTTGCTGTTGTAGACACTTATTTTTCCAACTCATAATCGCTCATGTACAGCATAGCGCCACCTACTGACATGGGAAAAACCAATAAATTTATTCTTCAAAAATCTATATCTCATCTTCTATTTACTCAATTGTCATCAAACTTCATACGCAAACTCTTCATAGCTCACCTGACATATACGCCAGATTTTGTGCACTTTCGCCCCTGGGGGTGCTGGTTATGGCAAAAATGATATTGCAGCTTCTGATTTGTCAAACTTGGCAAGCAAACTCTTTACAAGACCCTTATTGGGGCGCTTGCCATGGTCGACAACGCACGAAATTTGGCTCCTTTTTCTTAGACTGCCACCGCTACTGAGAACCAGAAGCCCAGATCCAGGCGGGCCTCAGGGCCTCTATAGCGCCCCCCGAGCACCGTACAGTGCGAGACCCTATTGTTGCCATGTGTCCAATTCTGTGCTTTGTAGCCATTGTGGGAGTAATGTCTCTTGCCGAAGAAGCTGTGGAAGGTCTTTCGCGGGGACGCATGCCCCCGCCCCCCTTGGCCGCTGGCGCGAGGGCCCGTCGAGGCCGCTTGCGGCTTTAATTATTATTATTATTAGGCCCCGAGCACCGTTCAGTGCGGGACCCTATTGTTTCCATGTGTCCAATTCTGTGCTTTGTCGCCATTGTGGGAGTAATGTCTCTTGCCGAGGAAGCTGTGGAAGGTATTTCGCGGGGACGCATGCCCCTGCCCCCCTTGGCCGCTGGTGCGAGGGCCCGTCGAGGCCGCTTGCGGCTTTAATTATTCTTCCGTCTTCTTCTTCTTTATTTTTCTCCGCTGTTGGGCCATTTTCGGGGCACTTGCCATGGGCGAAAACGCACGAAATTTGGCACCAGTTCCGAGAATTGCCACCGCTACTCAGAACCAAAAGCCCAAACTTGGCCGGGGCTCAGGGCCTCTATAGCGCCCCCTAAGTCGTTGTGATTTTGGTCTCCCGCATTAAGGTGCCTGGTTGCCATGTAGTTTGTAGTAGTGGCATGCCATTTGGTACGCATATGTATCGCGCTAAGCCGGACAAAAATGTAATGCCAATGCATTAGCCACGCCCAACAGGAAGTGAGGTAATTTCACTTTTGTGCGAAATGCATGGCCACGAAGACGGCGCAACTCCTCCTAGACCGTTCATAGGAATGTCACCAAAATTGATAAACAACATCTACAGACATGGCTGACAAAAGTTACTAAATACGTTTCACGTACCATTAACCGTTCAGAAGTTATACGTCAATCAATTTTCGATGCAAAATTTTACATGCTTAAAAATTCATAACAAATCTTCTTATTGCTCAAAACTGCTCATACTTCACACGCAAATCACTCATTGGGCTTCTGACATGTTACCCAATTTCTGTGATATTTCGCCACTGGGGGCGCTATTTTTGGGCAAAAATTCCAATCTTTCCTCAAATTTGGTCAAACTTCACGGCCACCCTCTTCCTACCGCCCATGTCATGTATACCACATTTTGGGAATTTTCGTCCATGGGGGGCGCTGTTTTTGGCCGACGCAATTGCTCCAAAACGGGTTTTTGGTAAATAATTCCATAATGCTTTTCCTTCACACCACTACCTTGTGATAGTGCGTTGCTGTTGTCGACACTTATTTTTCCAACTCATAATCGCTCATGTACAGCATAGCGCCACCTACTGACATGGGAAAAACCAAAAAATTTATTCTTCAAAATTCTATATCTCATCTTCTATTTACTCAATTGTCATCAAACTTCATACACAAACTCTTCATAGCTCACCTGACATGTACGCCAAATTTTGTGCACTTTCGCCCCTGGGGGTGCTGGTTATGGCGGAAATGATATTGCAGCTTCTGATTTGTCAAACTTGGCAAGCAAACTCTTTACAAGACCCTTATTGGGGCGCTTGCCATGGTCGACAACGCACGAAAATTGGCTCCGTTTTCTTAGACTGCCACCGCTACTGAGAACCAGAAGCCCAGATCCAGGCGGGCCTCAGGGCCTCTATAGCGCCCCCTAACTCGTTGTGATTTTGGCCTCCCGCATTAAGGTGCCTGGTTGCCATGTAGTTTGTAGTAGTGGCATGCCATTTGGTACGCATATGTATCTCACTAAGCCGGACAAAAATGTAATGCCAATGCATTAGCCACGCCCAACAGGAAGTGAGGTAATTTCACTTTTGTGCGAAATGCATGGCCACGAAGACGGCGCAACTCCTCCTAGACCGTTCATAGGAATGTCACCAAAATTGATACACATCATCTACTGACATGGCTGACAAAAGTTTCTAAATATGTTTCACGTCGGATAAACCGTTCAGAAGTTATACGTCAATCAATTTTCGATGCAAAATTTTCCATGCTTAAAAATTCATAACAAATCTTCTGATAGCTCAAAACTGCTCATACTTCACACGCAAATCACTCATTGGGCTTCTGACATGTTACCCAATTTCTGTGATATTTCGCCACTGGGGGCGCTATTTTTGGGCAAAACATCCAATCTTTCCTCAAATTTGGTCAAACTTCACGGCCACCCTCTTACTACCTCCCATGCCATGTATACCACATTTTGGGAATTTTTGTCCATGGGGGGCGCTGTTTTTGGCCGACGCAATTGCTCCAAAACGGGTTTTTGGTTAATAATTCCATTATGCTTTTCCTTCACACCACTTCCTTGTGATAGTACGCTGCTGTTGTAGACACTTATTTTTCCAACTCATAATCGCTCATGTACAGCATAGCGCCACCTACTGACATGGGAAAAACCAAAAAATTTATTCTTCAAAAATCTATATCTCATCTTCTAATTACTCAATTGTCATCAAACTTCATACGCTAACTCTTCATAGCTCACCTGACATATACGCCAAATTTTGTGCACTTTCGCCCCTGGGGGTGCTGGTTATGGCAAACCCTATTGTTGCCATGTGTCCAATTCTGTGCTTTGTCGCCATTGTGGGAGTAATGTCTCTTGCCGAAGAAGCTGTGGAAGGTATTTCGCGGGGACGCATGCCCCCGCCCCCCTTGGCCGCTGGCGCGAGGGCCCGTCGAGGCCGCTTGCGGCTTTAATTATTCTTCCGTCTTCTTCTTCTTCTTCTTCTTCTTCTTCTTTATTTTTCTCCGCTGTTGGGCCATTTTCGGGGCGCTTGCCATGGGCGAAAACGCACGAAATTTGGCACCACTTCCGAGAATTGCCACCGCTACTCAGAACCAAGAGCCCAAACTTGGCCGGGGCTCAGGGCCTCTATAGCGCCCCCTAAGTCGTTGTGATTTTGGCCTCCCGCATTACGGTGCCTGGTTGCCATATAGTTTGTAGTACTGGCATGCCATTTGGTACCCATATGTATCTCACTAAGCCGGACAAAAATGTAATGCCACTGCATTAGCCACGCCCAACAGGAAGTGAGGTAATTTCACTTTTGTGCGAAATGCATGGCCACGAATACGGCGCAACTCCTCCTAGACCGTTCATAGGAATGTCACCAAAATTGATACACATAATCTACAGACATGGCTGACAAAAGTTACTAAATACGTTTCACGTAGGATAAACCGTTCAGAAGTTATACGTCAATCAATTTTCACTTCAAAATTTTACATGCTAAAAAATTCATAACAAATCTTCTAATTGCTCAAAACTGCTCATACTTCACACGCTAATCACTCATTGGGCTTCTGACATGTTACCCAATTTCTGTGATATTTCGCCACTGGGGGCGCTATTTTTGGGCAAAAAATCCAATCTTTCCTCAAATTTGGTCAAACTTCACGGCCACCCTCTTACTACCTCCCATGTCATGTATACCACGTTTTGGGTATTTTCGTCCATGGGGGGCGCTGTTTTTGGCCGACGCAATTGCTCCAAAACGGGTTTTTGGTAAATAATTCCATAATGCTTTTCCTTCACACCACTACCTTGTGATAGTACGTTGCTGTTGTAGACACTTACTTTTCCAACTGATAATTGCTCATGTACAGCTTAGCGCCACCTACTGACATGGGAAAAACCAAAAAATTTATTCTTCAAAAATCTATATCTCATCTTCTATTTACTCAATTGTCATCAAACTTCATACGCAAACTCTTCATAGCTCACCTGACATGTACGCCAAATTTTGTGCACTTTCGCCCCTGGGGGTGCTGGTTATGGCAAAAATGATATTGCAGCTTCTGATTTGTCAAACTTGGCAAGCAAACTCTTTACAAGACCCTTATTGGGGCGCTTGCCATGGTCGACAACGCACGAAATTTGGCTCCTTTTTCTTAGACTGCCACCGCTACTGAGAACCAGAAGCCCAGATCCAGGCGGCCCTCAGGGCCTCTATAGCGCCCCCTAAGTCGTTGTGATTTTGGCCTCCCGCATTACGGTGCCTGGTTGCCATGTAGTTTGTAGTAGTGGCATGCCATTTTGTAGGCATATGTATCTCACTAAGCTGGACAAAAATGTAATGCCAATGCATTAGCCACGCCCAACAGGAAGTGAGGTAATTTCACTTTTGTGCGAAATGCATGGCCACGAAAACGGCGCAACTCCTCCTAGGCCGTTCATAGGAATGTCACCAAAATTGATAGACTTCATCTACAGACATGGCTGACAAAAGTTACTGAATTCGTTTCACGTAGGATGAACCGTTCAGAAGTTATACGTCAATCAATTTTCAATGCAAAATTTTACGTTCTTAAAAATTCATAACAAATCTTCTAATTGCTCAAAACTGCTCATACTTCACAGGCAAATCACTCATTGGGCTTCTGACATGTTACCCAATTTCTGTGATATTTCGCCACTGGGGGCACTATTTTTGGGCAAAAAATCCAGTCTTTCCTCAAATTTGGTCAAACTTCACGGCCACCCTCTTACTACCTCCCATGTCATGTATACCACATTTTGGGAATTTTCGTCCTTGGGGGGCGCTGTTTTTGGCCGACGCAATTGCTCCAAAACGGGTTTTTGGTAAATAATTCCATAATGCTTTTCCTTCACACCACTACCTTGTGTTAGTACGTTGCTGTTGTAGACACTTATTTTTCCAACTCATAATCGCTCATGTACAGCATAGCGCCACCTACTGACATGGGAAAAACCAAAAAATTTATTCTTCAAAAATCACTATCTCATCTTCTATTTACTCAATCTTGATCAAACTTGATACGCACACTCTTAACAGGTCACCTGACATATGTGCCAAATTTTGTGAACTTTTGCCACTAGGGGCGCTGTTTTCAGGCAACAATTTATATCTCGGCTTCTGATTGGTCAAACTTGATCAAACTTGACACAACAACTCTTCATAGGTCTCTTGACATGTATACCAAATTTGGTGAACTTTCACCACTGGGGGCGCTCATTGCGCTGTAGCAGTTGCAGGGCAGGTGTTTACAATCATGAGGCACCAGGAGTATGTTGTTTTGGTTGCCTTAAACACACATAACTTGTGGGGAATGGGTAGGCAGTCGGGAGCAAGTGTTGTAGCGTTACATACAGACTAATAGATGTCTAACAGAAGACAATCCTATGTAGCTCTAGCTTGGTGACTTATGAGGTAAATACATTAATTTGGTTGGGAAGCCATGGCATAAAATGTTCTGTCCATGACAACATCTCAGCGCACCGTGTACTCTGTGTCCATTTCTGTGCTTTGTCGCCATTGTGGGAGTAATGTCTCTTGCCGAAGAAGCTGTGGAAGGTCTTTCGCGGGGACGCATGCCCCCGCCCCCCTTGGCCGCTGGCGCGAGGGCCCGTCGAGGCCGCTTGCGGCTTTAATTTGTAATTCTTCTTCTTCCGGGTTTACGGTGTTTACAGATGGTGGTTCCCAGCGTGCTCGCGGGGCGTGTGTGGGCATGTGAGGACACTCCTCCTCACCAATCAGTGCACAGGGGAGTGTCTCCTCACACCCCTAGCCCCACTCGGCTCGGTTTGGCTCGCTTCAGCCCCACTCCAAAACCGTGCGAGTTTTGGGTGCTGAGTAGGGCTGAAGCGAGCTGAGTCGTGCTGTTCTGAGGTAGTCGAAACGCGAGCCGTGTTGGGCTGAAGTGAGCCGAAGTGAGCTGAAAAAGGGTAGTGGAAAAGGGCCATATGTTGTCCGGTTTGTGTCTGGCTATTCTGTCCTTAGGGTGGACCAGTTTCTGCTTCAGGGTGTTGCTGTGTCTGAAATGTACCGGAATGTTGTGTTTATAGAAGATCCTCCTGAGTTTCTCAGATAGACCAGAAATGTAGGGAATTACAATGTTCTTGCGGTTGTTCCTGTTATCCTCCTTGTCCGTTATGTTCCTTTTTCTGCTCTTGAAGAAAGCCCAGTTGGGATACCCACAGTTCTGAAGTGATTTCTTGATGTGATTCTGCTCCTTCTCTTTTCCCTCTACCATTGTAGGAATGTCTGGCACACTTCCCAGACAACTGAATGCGCACCAAAACCCAGCTGTTTTCAGTGACTCACAGGAGGACAGAGAGAACCAACAATCCATTGATCACCCCAACGACTCTCTAGGCCATTCACACCCAGCCCCCAGTGACCCACACCAACAGGATGACTCAACGACACCTTAGGATTGCTTTTCATCCATGAGGGGATAAATACCTGATACTCCCTATTAGTCAGACAGAACTGAAGAAGCCTTTCGGATGAGAGGTGAAACGTCTTCAAGAATCTTCAAGCAAGTCCAGTTGCTCTCTTTTACCACCCACAGTCTTGGAGGTTATCAAGTTTATCGAGTAAGAGCAGCCAGAACGTAGTGCTCATCAGTGTAGTGTCTCTTTGGAACATTTCAGGCATTTTGACAAATCGAAGTGGTAAGATCCTCATGGGGTGGGATGTCTGAAATTACAAGAAGACCATTTACACCAATGGACACCACAAGTTGTACAACATGTCTTCTAACAAATAAAATATCAAAATATCTTGAAAAATCAGGTAAAACTCTATTCGGGTCAGCCACAGTCAGATGTACCTACTTGTTTGAGATCATGTAACACTATGTAACAGCCTTCTATTTATGTTTATTAAACTATTTCATATGTTGTAATGGTAGACTATCATTGCCAATGTATGACGTTTCAAAGCCAGATCATAATTTACCACCACTGAATCCATGTTTCAGTTTTTTTTTATCAGACAAACTCTTCATATTGCACATTTTCACCATGTAACGCATGTTCATTTGATTTAATACCCCAGAATGCATCATTGCTGCTTAAACTTGGCAATAATTTGTCAAACACTAACTGTTTTAGTAAATCAGCAGATTTTTGAGGAACAAATTGACAGCTGAATCACGGAATTCCGATAAAGATGAAATCTTTCACAATAGTTTTGTCAATGGGGGGGTGCTGAACCTAATTTGTTTTCTTTGTCACTGCAAAGTTGAAAATGGCCTGAGAAATCTTATTTAATGCATTTTAATAAACACTTGAAATTAAATACAGACATTTTATGTAGTATGTGATATGATTTGATACAAAAACCTTGTTGCTGGGGGCATATGTTTGCAAAATTCACATGCCAAAAATTTTGCGTGTCATTTCCGTTGTTTTCTGTAGTGTCCGTAACGGTCTTGCTGTAACAGAATGCTGCAGAATTTTTTACCATTTTTGGTGATTATGACATGCATTGGTCCTGTTGGCCTCATGTAGGGCTCTAGTTACATATTCATACGTCTTTAGTTGTTATATTAATAGATATATTTGCAATATGTAGTGTCCGTAATGGGTGTCGTGTCCGTAACGCCAAATTGATATTTTGGTAAAGCCAGTTAATTGAGACTTCTTGACAAATTTAAATGAAACCTTCATGTGAGAATGACGCAAATTAATCATATTCTTCTCTCAAAGTTGTAATTGATTGAATTAAGACCCCACAGGCCAACTATTTGAACATTAAATTATTATAATCAAGATGTTACCAAGACATATTTTGACCATTCAAGATACAGCCCTGGCTTGTTAATAACATATTTTTTTACATAATGTGCTTTTTAACACTTTTGTTTTTGAGACGGCTATTCATGTACAGTTGAACCTCGTTTGAGTGGCCTCCCCTATTGCCGGCCAAAAGTGGCCTTATAAATGAGGTGGCTGTTCACGAGAGGTCCAAATGCATCCGTGAGACAGCCAAATGTGGCCTTTCATAAGAGGTGGCTGCTCACATAAGTGACCTCTCTAGAGAGGTATTACAATTACTAGTATTTTCCAAAAGCGTGTTTAAGTATGTATAACATGTGGTGTTGATCCTGTGTTGATATTGATATACTAGTATTACCCGGTAGGTTTCGCCCTGCTGCATGATGCAATGTTCGAGTAGTCACCCTTGTTTTTTAATAATTCGTTAAGGTGTAATGTGTAGTAGATGCAGTGTGTCATGACTAATTGTACTAAAAACATTTCTCTGAAACACGTCCCATGTTGTGACTTTGGGAATAACCCAAGACACATTGTGTAGTGTCCGTAACATTATGTGTAACATTGTTCAACAAGTATATAAGCTATGTAATCTTTGATGGAAAGGACAACCAACTGTCAATTAATTAAGGAACTAGTATAATAAGCCGATACTACGCATAAAATGTTTTGTGAGCCCAATAATTGGAGCTTTAATAAAGTGTTGTGAAATTTTGTGTTTCTTTGTCTAATATTGGGGTCCCTGATAACGTGTCACATAACTAGAAGACCCAGCAAATATATGTAACTATACTCAATTGTAACATTCGACAGGGCACTTTATGGCATAACAGTTCGTTGCCCCATCAATATTTGCTTTTGAGGTGTTTTAAGTGGATCTGTCCCGTTATATATTTTAATGTAGTGTCCGTAACGTCAACAACCTAGCAGAATGGGGCATGTATAAAATGAGGTATATTTTCAAAACGGAAAGAGAATGCTACATGAAATTTTAGGTATGGGACCCCAATATGTTCAAGCCCATAATATCACAGTTTTGACCATTTTGGGTAACCTTGGGTTTTTTGTTATTTTGGAACCTTTAAGGTCCATCTGATCTTGGCTGACCCGTATTACTTGTATCCATCTCATCTCATCTCATTATCTCTAGCCGCTTTATCCTTCTACAGGGTCGCAGGCAAGCTGGAGCCTATCCCAGCTGACTACGGGCGAAAGGCGGGGTTCACCCTGGACAAGTCGCCAGGTCATCACAGGGCTGACACATAGACACAGACAACCATTCACACTCACATTCACACCTACGCTCAATTTAGAGTCACCAGTTAACCTAACCTGCATGTCTTTGGACTGTGGGGGAAACCGGAGCACCCGGAGGAAACCCACGCGGACACGGGGAGAACATACAAACTCCACACAGAAAGGCCCTCGCCGGCCCCGGGGCTTGAACCCAGGACCTTCTTGCTGTGAGGCGACAGCGCTAACCTACTTGTATCCATTTTCCAAGTAATTTTTTTTTATCATTGTACAGAATGTTAGCGCTTCACATCACTTAGGAACGAGAGGGAACGTTTTTTGAGTAATAGATTGATTATGGTCTGAGTGTTGTGTTATGCTGTGCTGCTGTCAGTTTTTTTTTTTCCCCCAACATGATCCCTGCCTGAGATCCCCTTAAGTGGAAGCTGTTCCACAAGTTATGTGCATCTCATCAACTGGATCTGATGCAATGCTTGATCTCCAAAGTACTAATCTTTATTCAGGATCAGCTCAACAGAGTGTGTCTTTGGTGTTGCCAGCAGCAAACTTTCTGGATTGTATGAGGTGTATCATTTTATAATCTGCACTTGTGTTTCCAGAATTGTAACCCTTTAGACCTCTTATAATGGAATCACCACCAGAGGACTACCTGGGCTCGCTGAGAAAATCTCCACACACTCCTGCTCGCTCACTGGTAATGTGTGTGTGTGTGTTTAAATGATTTCATGTTCTGACTCCCCCAGTAAATCTGAAAGAAGTAAAGTAGCATAAAGCCCTATTCAGACTGGATTAGTTTTACATCGGGCAGTATATCTGGGATTTTAATCCCATCTGAATCAGTCAGTAATTTTTTACGCCCTGGGTGCATGTGTTTGGAAAGTTTATGCTGTATTTTACCTTCTATAAAATGACTGCTAGAAATAACCCATCTCATTATCTCTAGCCACTTTATCCTGTTCTACAGGGTCGCAGGCAAGCTGGAGCCTATCCCAGCTGACTACAGGCGAAAGGCGGGGTACACCCTGGACAAGTCGCCAGGTCATCACAGGGCTGACACATAGACAACCATTCACACTCACACCTACGGTCAATTTAGAGTCACCAGTTAACCTAACCTGCATGTCTTTGGACTGTGGAGGAAGCCGGAGCACCCGGAGGAAACCTACGTGGACAACATGTAAACTCTGCACAGAAAGGCCACAGGGCTCGAACCCAGAACCTTCTTGCTGTGAGGCAACAGCGCTAACCACTACACCACCGTGCCGCCCTGGGCTAGGATATGCAGGAACAAAATAAACCTAGCCATGCCCCAATATCAGTGTTGTCAGTGTCAATTTTAGCTTGCAAATTCATGTCCCCCAGACATGCCAGGACACAGGAAAATCTCCTCACACAAACCCCCCTTCCAGATAGTCGAAACTGCTGAGTCGGGGGGGAACCCCACTTTCCTTTGTTTAAGCATCACACAGCTCTCAGGACCAGGGGGATCTGGAGTTTATACCCCTGTTAACAGAGCCTGTTCAGCATCACCAAAAGATGACCTAAACAAGAACAAAAAAATATTTAAAGATTAAGTGAAGATAGTTGAAGTCATAAATCCCAGTCTTTCTGGCGCCTTACCAGCAGATGGGCTCAACAAACTTTACGACTGCTGCTAACCTCAAGCTGACCCATTTTTAATCTACAACCCCGATTCCAAAAAAGTTGGGACAAAATACAAATTGTAAATAAAAACGGAATGCAATAATTTACAAATCTCAAAAACTGATATTGTATTCACAATAGAACATAGACAACATATCAAGTGTCGAAAATGAGACATTTTGAAATTTCATGCCAAATATTGGCTCATTTGAAATTTCATGACAGCAACACATCTCAAAAAAGTTGGGACAGGGGCAATAAGAGGCTGGAAAAGTTAAAGGTACAAAAAAGGAACAGCTGGAGGACCAAATTGCAACTCATTAGGTCAATTGGCAATAGGTCATTAACATGACTGGGTATAAAAAGAGCATCTTGGAGTGGCAGTGGCTCTCAGAAGTAAAGATGGGAAGAGGATCACCAATCTCCCTAATTCTGCGCCGACAAATAGTGGAGCAATATCAGAAAGGAGTTCGACAGTGTAAAATTGCAAAGAGTTTGAACATATCATCATCTACAGTGCATAATATCATCAAAAGATTCAGAGAATCTGGAAGAATCTCTGTGCGTAAGGGTCAAGGCCGGAAAACCATACTGGGTGCCCGTGATCTTCGGGCCCTTAGACGGCACTGCATCACATACAGGCATGCTTCTGTATTGGAAATCACAAAATAGGCTCAGGAATATTTCCAGAGAACATTATCTGTGAACACAACTCACCATGCCATCTGCCGTTGCCAGCTAAAACTCTATAGTTCAAAGAAGCAGCCGTATCTAAACATGATCCAGAAGCGCAGACGTCTTCTCTGGGCCAAGGCTCATTTAAAATGGACTGTGGCAAAGTGGAAAACTGTTCTGTGGTCAGACGAATCAAAATTTGAAGTTCTTTATGGAAATCAGGGACGCCGTGTCATTCGGACTAAAGAGGAGAAGAACGACCCAAGTTGTTATCAGCGCTCAGTTCAGAAGCCTGCATCTCTGATGGTATGGGGTTGCATTAGTGCGTGTGGCATGGGCAGCTTACACATCTGGAAAGACATCATCAGTGCTGAAAGGTATATCCAGGTTCTAGAGCAACATATGCTCCCATCCAGACGACGTCTCTTTCAGGGAAGACCTTGCATTTTCCAACATGACAATGCCAAACCACATACTGCATCAATTACAGCATCATGGCTGTGTAGAAGAAGGGTCCGGGTACTGAACTGGCCAGCCTGCAGTCCAGATCTTTCACCCATAGAAAACATTTGGCGCATCATAAAATGGAAGATACGACAAAAAAGACCTAAGACAGTTGAGCAACTAGAATCCTCCATTAGACAAGAATGGGTTAACATTCCTATCCCTAAACTTGAGCAACTTGTCTCCTCAGTCCCCAGACGTTTACAGACTGTTGTAAAGAGAAAAGGGGATGTCTCACAGTGGGAAACATGGCCTTGTCCCAACTTTTTTGAGATGTGTTGTTGTCATGAAATTTAAACTCACCTAATTTTTCTCTTTAAATGATACATTTTCTCAGTTTAAACATTTGATATGCCATCTATTTTCTACTCTGAATAAAATATGGAATTTTGAAACTTCCACATCATTGCATTCTGTTTTTATTTACAATTTGTACTTTGTCCCAACTTTTTTGGAATCGGGGTTGTAATAAGTATGCTTATGTCTAATAATTTGTGAATAGTTAGAGATTATTTACGTGTGTTTGATTCATTGTGAAGCTCTGATTCTTCATGATTTCAGTCAGATATTATGATGTCCCCTTCCACATATTGAGGGCATCCTTTCCTTTTTGGTTGCTGTTATTGTTTGCAGGGGAGACTTATTAGGAGTGGGTGGAGCCTGGTCTTTAAAACCTCCTCTGTTCTGACATCTGGTGGAGAACTTTTGGAGCTGAATGGCCACCACACCAGTGTTGGCTTGTCTTTACGTACTTTATCATTTTCTTCCCATTTTTCTTTTTATAGTTTAAAGGTCCCATGGCATGGTGGTTTGTTGATGCTTTAAACGGGCTCGTGGAGGCTTCCGGATGTTATATCCTCAGGCTTTCTCGAAATGAACCCTCGGCACGTAAATATAGCCTCCTGGGAGAAAGCCCCATTTCAGCGCTTTTCTCAGTGCGTCGTTTTGCTAATGAGAAGCAGGAGGCGGGGAAGGGTAGAGGGTGGGGGCGGGCCATGGGGGGAGGGGGAGGGGCTTGACCAAGCTGCGCACACACATACTCGCTGCTATTAGCGCCTGTAGCCACACTGCTAAGACAAAACCCCGTTCTCCCTCGGACTCCTTTCGTAAACTCAATGTGACACAGAGAACAGAGAGTGAGAGTGTTCGGAGTGGTAGTTTACGAACGTATAATACCCTAGGCTTGAACACGCACTCCATAACCAAAGAGGATAGAAGCAGCAACTACAACAACATATCGCTTATCCAACAGAAGACATGCATTGCGGAGCAATAGTCAAACATAAGCTCATAAGTTACAGTCAATTTCCAGACTAAACTCAGTTTAACAGAGCATGCTGCATGCTCTTTAGTTTTGTAGCGCAGATTACCTGGCTAACTGCAGGAAGCAGTTAGCTGCACAGCTAATGTAGCCATTGCTAGGCTAACGCACCGATTTTAAAACACGGCAAAACGACCAGTTATACACTTACTTGTTCGGTGTTTGTTGCTGATGCGGCAGGGATGCTTGGTACGGACCCAGGCTTCAGTGACAGTTGATGTGCAAAACCTGCCCTGTACTGTCCCAAGTTGTGGAAACATTCCTCAGGAAAATGCTTCCGACAAACATACACCGTCTTAGGTAGACTCGACGGCGTATTATTGAAGTAAATAAAATTAAGCCACTGCGTCTTCAGGGGCTCTCCCGTCGGCAGTAAAAACAGACTCTTTTCTGTGTTGTCACATCCATGTACAGCGCAATTTCCATGTTTCGCTCGCTTAGGTGATGCCATGTTGTTGTGTCCTCTATGGTCTCCTCACTACAACTGGGTGGGGCAATCCATACAGTGGGTGGGAATCCAGAGGGGGGGGCGTGGGGATCATCTCCCTTGCTGACGTAGTAAAGGGAAGAGCTTATCAACGCGCCGTTTTGACGCGCCATTCTCAAATGTTGGGCATAGTTTGGTTTACACATTATGAAATTTCTAGCCACTGGGGTGACTTAAGAAGGTCAGAGGAACTCATTTTAACGTTAAAAAACCTCAGAAAGTGAAAATTTCATGCCATGGGACCTTTAAGTTTTATAATTTAATAAAACTCCGACCTAGAAAACAAGCCTATTCTGACTTTCTCGTTTATGTTGCAACCAGTGTTGTCGGCCGTAACATAATTGAGGGCTCATCCGGGATTTGAACAGGAGACCTCTCACACCCTAAGCGAGAATCATCCCGCCAGACCAAATAACCCACATATATGTAATTGGCATTAGTGTGTGCTTATCAATGAGTTTTATAACCATGTATAAAACTACTTTGAAAAAATTGCACCTCTGGAATGTCTGGATCACATTCCCCCAGACCATTCCCAATGGGGCGAGGTCAAAGGCCCAGTGGCCAGATGGCTCTTTTGTATAATTAAATATAAATGACTAGCTCACAACAAAACTGCCATGCATGCCCAAAACTTTGAGCTCTTCACTGTGTAACATCGACACAAACCTCCAACGTTGCAAACACGCCGCTCCAGCTGCAACGTAAAGAGTCCAAGAAACTTCAAGCTCTTCATTTTAATGGAAACCTCGCTGACCCATTCTACGAATCTCCACTATGCAGAGATTCACCTGTCAAGAAACTCTAAGTGCTTTGTTGGGCATACTATCGAGACGAAACCTCCCCTCTGTGAACTTACTGCTCCAGCTGCAACACAAAGAAACTTTGCAATGTTCAAGAAACTTTTAGCCACAAGACCCACAGAACTAAAACCTCAGGAACACTTTAAACAGTCCAGCGGCGAGCTCATCTTCATAGCAGCACGAGAATTTACAGAAAATGCACAAGTAACAAACTTCCATCCAGTGATTTTGATAACCTCGGTGCTTTTTGATGTTTTTCTTTAAAAGCTTCTCAGCATAAGATGTTTCCTGCGTTTAAATCTACCGCCACGGTGTTGCATTGAGTCTCAGGCTTCAAACTGGTTAAGACAGTAACTTGGTCTTATAGTCAAGTCAAACTTTAATCATTTAATTTTCACAATCGATCTAATCCTTTCATATTTTTTTGTGTTTTAAAAATAAATGTCGTGTGTCTTTATAAAGATTTGTGATTCACCGTTTTGTTTCATCATGATTTCAGTTCCTGGGTTGCTTGCGGTTCGTTACCTAACCTCTTAACTAAATTAATCTTTCCCCTAAGTTACAATGGAACTCTTTTTGATTGCGCAGTAAAAGGAGTTTTGCTACAGTCTTATTACAGACACCTATTTATGACTAATTTCAGTGGATGGAATAGTTCCTGTTTAGGTTATGGAATAATCCTGTGTTACTATTTAATTTCACCTTTAATTTAATCTAAATTTTTCCTTACAGATGCCTATATTGTTAAAATGATATTAAATTTTTTTTTCTTTTGGTTTCTGTATTTTACTTCTTAGAAAAATACCTTAATGCTTAAACATTTCCTTACCTACAGTAGCTATGTAAGATAGTAAGAAAAATAAAATAGAATAAAATAAATTAAAAGAAATAAATACAAAATATACAGAAATATACAGGTACCAGTACTGACAGATGAGATAGAGCAAACAAGACAGGAAAGAAACAACAACACAGCAATACAACAATACATACAGTAATAGGGTCTCCATCCCAGAATCCCACAATTTCAAAGGTCATTGAAGGCAAGTCTAAACAGGTGTGTTTTGAGAGAGGTTTTAAACACTGACACCTCAGATGCAGATCTCAGTTCCTGTGGTAGACTATTCCAGAGACGTGGGGCATAGACACTAAAGGCCCTGTCCCCTTTCATGGAAAGCCGTGCACGTGGGACCATCAGCTGTCCCTGGGATGCAGATCTCAGTGACCGTAAAGGGACATATGGACTTAACATGTCCACTATATATGTTGGAGCACGTCCATGTAATGCTTTAAAAACTGTCAGTGCTACTTTGTACTGGATTCTAAACTTCACAGGGAGCCAATGTAGGTCCGCCAATATGGGTGTGATGTGATCTCTTTTCCTGGCTCCAGTAAGTAGCCTAGCTGCTGCATTTTGGACTAGCTGTAAACGTGCAAGAGATGATTCACAAATGCCAGTGTAAAGTGCATTACAATAGTCCAGTCTTGAGGTAATAAAAGCTATGACGATGAGTTCATCTTGCTCATCACTTGTAGCTGCTAAATTTAGTCCATTTTGTGTCGAGTGGTCTTTCAGTTATTTCTTGTCTCATGAGAACGTATCCTCTGAATACAGTTAGGTACATAAATATTTGGACAGAGGCAACATTTTTCTAATTTTGGTTCTGTACATTACCACAATGAATTTTGAACAAAATTCAGATGCAGTTGAAGTTCAGACTTTCAGTTTTAATTCAGTGGATTGAACAAAAATGATTGCATAAAAATGTGAGGAACTAAAGCATTTTTTAAAAACAATCCCTTCATTTCAGGGGCTCAAAAGTAATTGGACAAATTAAATAATTGTAAATAAAATGTTCATTTCTAATACTTGGTTGAAAACCCTTTGTTGGCAATGACTGCCTGAAGTCTTGAACTCATGGACATCACCAGACGCTGTGTTTCCTCCTTTTTAATGCTCTGCCAGGCCTTTACTGCAGCGGTTTTCAGTTGCTGTTTGTTTGTGGGCCTTTCTGTCTGAAGTTTAGTCTTTAACAAGTGAAATGCATGCTCAATTGGGTTGTGATCAGGTGACTGACTTGGCCATTCAAGAATATTCCACTTCTTTGCTTTAATAAACTCCTGGGTTGCTTTGGCTTTATGTTTTGGGTCATTGTCCATCTGTATTATGAAACACCGACCAATCAGTTTGGCTGGATTTGGCTGGATTTGAGCACACAGTATGTCTCTGAATATCTCAGAATTCATTCGGCTGCTTCTGTCCTGTGTCACATCATCAATAAACACTAGTGACCCAGTGCCACTGGCAGCCATGCATGCCCAAGCCATCACACTGCCTCCGCCGTGTTTTACAGATGATGTGGTATGCTTTGGATCATGAGCTGTACCATGCCTTTGCCATACTTTTTTCTTTCCATCATTCTAGTCAAGGTTGATCTTGGTTTCATCTGTCCAAAGAATGTTCTTCCAGAACTGTGCTGGCTTTTTTAGATGTCTTTTAGCAAAGTCCAATCTAGCCTTTTTATTCTTGAGGCTTATGAGTGGCTTGCACCGTGCAGTGAACCCTCTGTATTTACTTTCATGCAGTCTTCTCTTTATGGTAGATTTGGATATTGATAGGCCTACCTCCTGGAGAGTGTTGTTCACTTGGTTGGCTGTTGTGAAGGGGTTTCTCTTCATTCTGCGATCATCCACCACTGTTGTCTTCTGTGGGCGTCCAGGTCTTTTTGCATTGATGAGTTCACCAGTGCTTTCTTTCTTTCTCAGGATGTACCAAACTGTAGGTTTTGCCACTCCTAATATTGTAGCAATTTCTCAGATGGGATTTTTCTGTTTTCGTAGCTTAAGGATGGCTTGTTTCACCTGCATGGAGAGCTCCTTTGACTGCATGTTTTCTTCACAGCAAAATCTTCCAAATGCAAGCACCACACCTCAAATCAACTCCAGGCCTTTAATCTGCTTAATTGAGAATGACATAACGAAGGAATTGCCCACACCTGCCCATGAAATAGCCTTTGAGTCAATTGTCCAATTACTTTTGGTCCCTTTAAAAACAGGGTGGCACATGTTAAGGAGCTGAAACTCCTAAACCCTTCATCCAATTTTAATGTGGATACCCTCAAATGAAAGCTGAAAGTCTGGACTTTATGTCCATGTTCATTATATAATTATAACTTGAATATGTTTCAGTAAACAGTTAAAAAAACCAAAATTTGTGTCAGTGTCCAAATTTATATGGACCTAACTGTATATAAAGACTTGACTTTCTTTGCTAAATAAATATTATTGCTCTTTGATCATTAGATTTTGGGGGATGCACAGACAGAAATAGGTGGAGGGACTTCAAGCTCTTTGGGAGAAATCACCCCTGGGGACCATCATAAACGCGTCAAAAAGGAAGAACCTGAAGATGAAGGCTACCTCTGTAAGAGAACATGGCACGTTACAGTCCTGTCTGATGCTGAAAAAATTATTTTTATTCAAATGTGGGCCAGTTTTTTACTGAGCCAGCCGCCAAGTACATCGCTGCCTTGGCCTGCTTTTTATATTTTGTACTTTTTTACATTTAAATATAATTTTTTCAGGTGCTGGGACGTCCAGCCCTGTAGGACACGTCACCCTTGTTGACCTGCAGAAACGTATAAAAAAGGAAGAACCTGAAGATGAACCCAATCTCTGTAAGACCACATGGTGTATTGGGGTCCAAACTGGAGCTCAAGAACACGTTTTAGAATTAATAATTGACTGGGCAATGTGACTGGACCTTTGCCAAAATTTCCCCCTGCCCACATTATTGTTCTTTTTTGCACTTTTTAAAGTTTTACTCGAGATTAAATTATTTAAAATTTAAATGATTGAATTTCAGGTGAAGACACAACCGTGGGACAAATTACCCCTGTGGACCAACAGAGTAAAGGATTTCAAAGTAAGCACATAAAAGAGGAGGAGTCTGAAGATGAAGGCTTCATCTGTACACCAGCAGTCTGTGGTAAAGTATCACCATCACTTTAACATTAAATGTCAGTTCACAATTTATTAAAAATAAAAAGGTATAGGAAGAGATGTAAAAACGTTTGGTTGATCCTTGAGAAAATTATATTACAGTCATCTCCATCCCATCGAACTTAAGGTACGTCTCTTGATCATGATTGAACAGCATGAGACTACGAACACCATGTGTAACACCGCACACACTGAAGTAAAAATGTGATCAGGTCAGACAGCACACCTCTGGAAGCTGTCCAGATCTTAGCATGTTTGGCTTTGATATTTACGTCACACTGTCACCTTTCTGTGCATGTCCATGATATTTTCACAGCTACACCAAGCCACAAAAAAGCATTTGAACAACGTTATGAATAACAGGTGACTCGGCGTGTGTGTTTCGATCATTCAGTTGGCTCTTCAGATCTGTACTCAGGTCCTGCTTGTGTGTTGTATGGGGATTCTTCCCATGGGTAGAGAAGCTAACTACATCTAACATGGAGGTAATAAGGGCTGGGGCTTGGGGGTCATTTTAGAATTTCAGAGTTAATCTCTCCATTTGATGGATTGTGAGATGGTAATAGGGCTGCAGCCATATCTATGGGGGAAGCCATGGCTTGAAGGTTAGAGAAGCAGCTTTGGGACCAAAAAGTCACAGGTTCAATTTCCTGGTCCAGCAGGAATGAGCAAGGCCTAACCCTGAACTGTTCCCCGGGCTGCTCTGGGTATGTTGTACATCGCTCTGAATAGGAGCGTCTGCTAAATGCCTATAATGTAATAAATATCCCAGATTGGACCTTAAGCCTGGAGGTGCCATGGGCTCTTCCCAGAGCTGTTCAACATCTAGAATTGGTCGAGTCTGTTAATGACGTCCATTGTTTTGTTAGTGGGTGCTGGGATTAAATCTTCACATGCCTTGAGTTTGTAGGCAAACTGAGATATTTTGATGTTGTCCCTCTCATGTGATCACTAAAGTTCCTTGACAAAATCAGGAGTAATCCTTTGCATTGGAATCACAGTAGGCTGCTTGGTTTTAGCCCTGCGAAGGAGAAAGAAAACACAAGTCAAGCATGTTGCTTTTCCTTTTTTTGGCTCTTGTTTGGGGTGTTCCAGTGTTTAGTCATCCCATGAATGATCAGAAGGGTATGGCTGCCCATGATGGCTTGACACTATGTGCTGTACTGGGGCTTTTGATAATGTAGGTATCCTCTGCTGCACCTGGGTGCAGGACGGTATCCGCCTCTTCTGAGGTGAGGTCAGTGTCCTCCACTCCACCTTTCTTTCCTGCTGCTTCTGAGGTCAGTTTGTTTCTTGGACTCATTTCAAGAAACAGTATTTGGGGGAAGCCATGGCCTAACAGTTAGCGATGCACCTTTGGGGCCAAAAGGTCACCAGTTCGATTCCCTGGACCAGCAGAAATGGCTGAAGTGCCCTTGAGCAGGGCACCTAACCCCAGGCTGCTCTGGGTACGTTATCTGTTGCTCTGGATAAGAGCATCTGCTAAATGCCTGTAATGTTCCCAGACCCTCTTTCTCAATAGAGCTTCTTCTTGTCCTCCACCTTCTGGATCTTCCAGCCCCTGTCAGATGGAGCATCTGTCTTTCACAGCTGTGTTTTGTGGCTGCACCAAGTTTCCTAAACAGTTCCGTAACATGGATCTCTATATCCCCCTGAGCTTTAAAATTTCTTTAATTTCATGTACAATATATTCCCATTTTGCCTTATGTCTGTATGTTGTTTTATACTGTACTATTATTCATCCATGACCGTGAGCTGGCCTAGTGGTTAGCGTGTCCGCCTCTCGACCGGAAGATCACGAGTTCTATTCGCGGTCAGGCCATACCAAAGACCATTGTAAAAATGGTACCTACTGCCATCTGGCAAGGCACACTGCAATACAGATGTGAGTGGGGAAGTCAAACTCTCATGGTTACCAGAGGACCAGCCCCCCACTGTAACCCTAGCTGTATAGGCGAGAGGCCGAGGGCTACAGAAACGGAGATCAGCACCGCACCCATGTGCCTCAAAGAGCTGGTTAGTACTCGGACAGGAGACTGCCTGAGAAGACCAGATCCTAGCATGAGAGGGACTTTGACTTTTGATTATTCATCCATGGCATTATGCTCTGCAAAAAGATTAGTAGAGGACATCTGAATAATATTTTTTTTTTTAGTTGTTGTATCGCACTATATAATCTTGTTAGTCAATCAGTGAAAGTTCAGTGGGAGTGTTATGTAATGCTTTCTACTTGTTTTGATCATGAATAATTTATGAATACTGTTACACTTGTAATTTCCTACAAATGGTCGTGTTCCATTTCACAGTCATTTTCTAATATTTATCTTTTCTTTTTGCTTCAGAATGGAACGATGCCCAGTTAGAAGTCTTCACCTGCTCCTTGTGCTCGCGTTCCTATACATCTCAAATTTACCTCCACAAACACATCAGAAGATACCACTATGAGGAACATGAGAGACTGATGAAATCAGGAGAGATTAAACATGAGAATTCGATACCTACTAGCAGCTCCAATATTCAGCAAACAATCTTTGGCAGTCTGAACTGGAACACATCTAATGAAGTGCAGAAAGAAGTCTATCCCTGCTCACAGTGTGGAAAGAGTTTTGCTCAACAGAGTGATCTCCAAATACATCAGTGCATTCAGGCAGGAGGGAAGCCGTATTGCTGCTCGCAGTGTGGGAAGAGTTTTGGTCGGCAGAGCACTCTCCAGCAACATCAGCACATTCACACAGGAGAGAAGCCACACCACTGCTCAGAGTGTGGCAAGAGCTTTGGTCGACAGAGTACTTTACATCAACATCAGCGCATTCATACGGGAGAGAAGCCATTTCAGTGCTCGCAGTGTGGAAAGAGTTTTATTACTAAGCGGTATCTGAAAGCACACCAGGTCATTCACAAGGGAGAGAAGCCGTATCACTGCTCAGAGTGTGGGAAGAATTTTATTCGACGGTCAAACCTCCAGATACACTGGCGCATTCACACAGGAGAAAAACCATACTGCTGCACAGATTGTGGGAAAAGTTTTTCGCAGCAGAGTTCTCTCCAACAACACCAGCGCATTCACATAGCAGAGAAGCCAATTCAGTGTTCCCAATGTGGACAGAGATTTACTTATTCTGGTGCATTTAAAGTACACAAATGCCCCAAAATGGAGCCATCAGCTTGTGTAGCGTAACGTAAATTAAGGAACGTTGCTATAAAGCTAATTTATCGAGCTAGCATGATTTGTTTAAGGTATGTATACACCGATCAGTCATAACATTCTGACCTTTGAGAGGTGAATTGAATAAAATTGATTGATTGATTTATCTCATTACAATGGTAACTGTCAAGGGGTGGGATATATTAGGCAGCAAGAAAACAGTCAGTTCTTGAAGTCGATGTGTTGGAAACAGGAAAAATGGGCAACCGTAAGGATCTGAGTGACTTTGACAAGGGCCAAATTGTGATGGCTGGATCCGAGCATCTCCAAAATGGCACATCTTGTGGGGTGTTCCTGGTATGCAGTGTGCAGTACCTACCAAAAGTGGTCCAAGGAAGGACAACTAATGAACCGGGAACAGGTTCATGGGTGTTGAAGGTTCACTGATTCACATGGTCCAATCCCACAGAAGAGCTACTGTAGCACAAACTGCTGAAAAAGTTAATGCTGAGACCTTTTGTTTTAGCCAGTGTTAACTTTTTCAGCAGTTTTTGCTACAGTAGCTCTTCTGTGGGATTGGACCATATGGGCTACCCTTCATGCCCCTTGCAAATCAACGAGCCTTTGACACCCATGACCCTGTCAACGGTTCACCAGTTGTCCTTCCTTGGACCACTTTTGGTAGGTACTAACCACTGCATACCAGGAACACCCCACAAGATGTACCAGTTTGGAGATGCTTAGACCCAGTCATCTAGCCTTCACTATTTGTCAAAGTCACTCAGATCCATACACTTACCCATTTTTCCTGCTTCCAACACATCAACTTCAAGGACTGACTGTTCTCTTGATGCCTAATATATTCCACCCCTTGACAGGTGCCACTGTAATGAGATGATCATTCTCATCTCATTATCTGTAGCCGCTTTATCCTGTTCTACAGGGTCGCAGGCAAGCTGGATCCTATCCCAGCTGACTACGGGCGAAAGGCGGGGTACACCCTGGACAAGTCGCCAGGTCATCACAGGGCTGACACATAGACACAGACAACCATTCACACTCACATTCACACCTACGCTCAATTTAGAGTCACCAGTTAACCTAACCTGCATGTCTTTGGACTGTGGGGGAAACCGGAGCACCCAGAGGAAACCCACGCGGACACGGGGAGAACATGCAAACTCCACACAGAAAGGCCCTCGCCGGCCACGGGGCTCGAACCCGGACCTTCTTGCTGCGAGGCGACAGCGCTAACCACTACACCACCGTGCCGCCCCATGAGATGATCAATGTATGTTATTCAGTTCACCTCTCAAAGGTCATAATATTATGGCTGATGGGTGTACATGCAGTGAGGTGAAAGTATACAGACTTTTGTTTCTGTAATTTATATACCTCCAGTACATATATCCACTTCAGCTACACACTTTGTACTTTATACTATAAACGTGACCCAAAACCTATGTATTTATTACCACAAACATATCCAGGTCAGTCTTGGGTTATTGTGACTGCATGTTTGGGATTGTTGTCTTGTTGATATCTTTTCCCCCAGATTGAGTGTCTTGGCCAGGGCGATTAAATTCTCCTCTAATATGTACCAGTACATCAGTCTATTCCTGTTCATTTGATGACATGACATGCCCCAGGACCATTTGTACAGAAGCAGCCTCGTGTCATGTTGCTCCACCTCTGTACTTCACTGTGGGTGTGGGATTCTCGGGATATTTTTCTGAACCTGACAAGCTGAATTTATACATGAGCACCTAGACAAGTCAGAAGACTTTTCCAGCAATATCCTCTGGCCACGTGAAACAAAAATATAACTCTTTGACAATGATACATCAGTGATTTTGGAAAAGGAAGGGTTTTGCGTATGGTTCCAAAAATACCATAACCACAATGAAATGGGAGCATTATGACATGGAAATGATAATTTATGTCATTGAAGGAAACATGAATAAACTAGTCAATAAGTACAGATTATCAGATAATTTAATCTCATCTGTTTTGAAACTAAACTTGAGAGAATATTCTCAACTCAACTAAAGACAGGTTTCTAAAAATGGAAAGTGAAGGTGCTTGGTCCTGACTTGAATGGCATTAAAAATTTATGGAGAATTTTGAAACCGGGGGCGGCACGGTGGTGTAGTGGTTAGCGCTGTCGCCTCACAGCAAGAAGGTCCTGGGTTCGAGCCCCGGGGCCGGCGAGGGCCTTTCTGTGCGGAGTTTGCATGTTCTCCCCGTGTCCGCGTGGGTTTCCTCCGGGTGCTCCGGTTTCCCCCACAGTCCAAAGACATGCAGGTTAGGTTAACTGGTGACTCTAAATTGAGCGTAGGTGTGAATGAGAGTGTGAATGGTTGTCTGTGTCTATGTGTCAGCCCTGTGATGACCTGGCGACTTGTCCAGGGTGTACCCCGCCTTTCGCCCGTAGTCAGCTGGGATAGGATCCAGCTTGCCTGCGACCCTGTAGAAGGATAAAGCGGCTAGAGATAATGAGATGAGATGAGATTTTGAAACCGACTCCATCAGAAGGACCCTTGTAACCATGCGGAACTGAAGACGATTTGCCAAGAGGAATAGCCCAAACTAGAACCCAAATGTTGCTAATAGCTTCTTGCCGTAGTTATCTCAAAGCTGTAATTGCCAATAACAACTTCGCATCAACGTACTAATGTTAATTTGAGGTGTTTGAAAATTTCTTTACCCTCACTCTGTACACGTATCATATGTATTACATTTGAATGGCTTTTTTGTAGCTGTAAAAGTTAAGTCAAATCAATTTTATTTGTTTAGCGTTTTTAACAATGGACATTGTCACAAAGCTGCTTTATAGAAAAATAAAGATTTTAAACATATTAATTTATCCCTAACGATGAAGCCTGAGGTGACAATGGTGAGGAAAAACTCCCTCAGACGATACGAGGAAGAAACCTGGAGAGGAACCAGACTCGAAAGGGAATCCATCCCCATCTAGGTGATAACAGATAGCATGATTATAAATAAATAACTCACTTCTATAACTGTGTCCTGTAGAGTCACAAAGTACAACTGTGTAACCAGGAAATTCATTATAGTTTTAACATGAAGTCTGTCTTGTTAACGTTATCAACTTTTCATTGATGGAGACTTGAATGTAAAACTGTTCATTACAACTGCAGTCCGAACTTTATCGTGGTGATTGATTGTAGTCCTAAACCATCGGGGCAAAACTGTAAGTGTCCAGAGCCGTCTTCTAAGTGTGTCTTTAGACTGTTCATATGGGGCCGTCCTCCACAGGAGCGAAATGGTATGTATAATGTTAGAGGAGTGCACGGAGAGTTTCTACATAGTGAACTAAACTGAGTTATACGGTACGGTTATTGTAATTTTTGCTTTTTTATTCTTTTATCTATCCCCTTTCCCTTTCTTGTTTTCTCTGTCTCTTTTGTCTCTCTTCTCTATGACTCTGTCTCTTAGTAAAAATTTGGTCCTTCTGGCCAAATTGCCATTATATATGAACATACCATTCATATATTGGTGCATATGTTGGGATTTTAGAGAGACATATTCATCAAGGTGACGTCTCTTCCCGGGAAGACCATGCTTATTTGAGCAGGACAATGCCAGACCTCATTCTGCACAGGCAACAACAGTGTGGCTTCGTAGACAGAGTGCATGTGCTTGACTGGCCTGCTGCCAGTCCAGCTCCGTCTCCTATTGAGAGTGTGTGGCGCATCATGAAGAGAAGACTTAGACAAAGTTGACCACAGATTGTTGAGCAGCTCAAGTTTTGTATCAAGCAAGAATGGGCAAATTCAAATTGCAAAACTGCAACAATTAGTATCCTCAGATCCCATACGGTTAAAAAACATTATTAAAAGGAAAGGTGATGTAGCACAGTGGTGATAATGCCTCTGTCCCAACTTTTTTTTTTAGTGTGTTGTAGGCATCAAATTTTAACTTCATTTATATTTACAAAATACAATTAAGTTGGTCAGTAAAAGTAATGAAAATCTTTTCTTTGTACTTTTGTCAGTTAAATAAACAAATTAACAAATGACAGATTTTTGTTTTTATTGCATTTCAGAAAATATCCCAGCTTTTATGGAAATTAATAAGTAAATTCTGGGTTCATATAATAAACTACAAACACTCATCCATTTTGGACTGAAAGTGCAGTAAAGCAACAAAAGTAGATAATAGCAGGTACCATTAGCAAGTGGCTAACATTAATCCCAACGCTAATGATGATTACCTTCTCAAAATGGTGATTAGTGTGGTTAATCTTTTAGCTTTAACTAGACAAGTGCAGCATCTGTATATTAAATGATTAAGCCCAATACAGCTATACACCAATTTAATAACAGAGAAAGAGTTACTTTACACTCTTCACAGTGCGAGAAGCCATGTTGACTTGAGGTCACTCTGTAAGCAGGGTAGGAACTGGGAGTTGAGAAGGTGCCACCATTTTGATGAGTTGAAATTTCACATGGGGGGGGGGGTGTCTCTGTGGTTTTTACCAGTTATAGATGGGGGATTACAATGCTTGGACGCGGTGTTATCCGAGTGGAGGTTATATAGGGGTGTGTCACTGTGTAATCACGTGACACAACTGCCACTGATTAACTGCTACAGGACTGGGCTGGTTATACCTATCCCACACACTCTCCTCAGACCATTTGCATGTAACTGCTGGTGGTGGTTCTATTGCACTTGAGGTATAAAAATAATCCTTTTTAGAGGGTTAGTAACCACAAATAAACTGGCATGGATGCTAAAAATTACACCTTATTTTATCTTTGAAAGCTGGGGGGACTAATCCCAGCTCGCCCATTTACACAGCCCACGCTGAGAGCTACGTACAGGTGTTCACATACTTTTGACCATATAGTGTAGCTATGGTGATTGATTGATTTGCCATAAAAGTGTATCAGGCTTGAGGATGGAGAGAATGGAACCAGTCATCAAAACCTATTTTTCCAGCAGACGCTAATTCCTTTATACAAAACATTATACTAAATAACAAAACATCCAGTTGATGAAGTCCAGTTCCAACACAAACACACAGGTCATGAACAGTACAAATACATGGTATAATTATATTTATATGCATAATTTTATAATATACACAAACAAGTATACAGTAATTGTGTGTTTATACACACACACACACACACACACACACACACACACACACACACACACACAGTACTGTGCAAAATCCTTAGGTGCATGTAATGAAATGTTTCAACATTAAAAAAAAAAGAATTAACCAGTAAGCCATAATAAATGAAAAAAAAAAGTCAGCATTTGGTGCGAGACGACCAGAAAAAAGTAGTCTCGGGTCCAATGAGGTCAGTTTTATGCGGAAATTAGCTGTAGGTTTTACTGAGCATCTTATGGCGTATTCACACCTATGTTGTTTGGTCCGGACCAAACGAACCAAATTTCACTTGGTCCGGACCTTTTGGGTTGGCCTGAATACAAACCACCGAACTCTGGTCCGGACCAAACAAGCGGACCGAGACCGAGCTGCAAGGTCGGACTCGGTCCGGACCAAAGGAACCCTGGTGCGGATCTTTTGGAGGTGTGAAAGCAGACCGGACCTAATCCGACAGTTTTGCTTTTTTGTACCTCGGGAGCTTCCGTCGTTTGTTGAGCATTATGGGAAACAGAGTCTTGACACTCCACCGCAAAGTGCAAACACTGTTTCGGTTGTCAAGGGAACCTTACAACAGTCGTTCAGTCATTCAGACCAGTGGTAGGCTAGACTACAGAGTACAAAAAATGAGTAGGGGGCAAACGTGGGCCGAGGAAGAAACGCGCACCCTTGTGGATATCTGGGCAGATGTCCACATATCTGAGCTTTTGGAGAGAACACACAAAAATGCCGACGTGTTTGCTGTATTCAGTGAGAAAATGAAGGAGAAGGGGTTCACGCGCTCCCCAGAACAATGTCGGCTAAAAGTGAAGAAACTCCGTCAGACCGACATTAAAATCAGGGACATTCTTTCAAAAAGTGGCGGTACTAGCGACGCAAAAAAGAAATTCATCTATTGCGTGAAGAGCCAGAACTGTCACAACATGATGTGCGCTCATCAGCGCTATCCTCCGTAGCCGCCTTGCCCTTTGCCGTCGTCGTTGATAAATTACTTGTACAACAGCATAGTAATTGCACAATTGTGAAAACAGTAAAAACTGGAAAAAACATATAGCTTTGATGACATTAAAAAGAATAACAGCACGGAAAGCCTCCATGACTACTTTTGAACTTAACGCTTTGTGCGCGTGTCGTCTCTGACCAATAGCTGAACGACCTCAGGGCGCGTGGCTTTGTTGACAGATTTTGGTCCGCTTACTAAAATGTACAGTGTGAAAGCGAACCGCACCAAAATGAAAAAATAAAAAAAACATTTGGTTCGGACCAAAGCAAGTGAACTATCGAACTATCCTGGTCTGAATACACCCTTACAGAACCAGCCACAGTTCTTCTGAACACTTTCATGGATTAAAGCAAAAAAAAAATTATTTGACTGAAAATTTACGGGGGGTGGGGGGGTGGGGGGGGTGTATGGGTGGATTTCGATGAAATTCTGAGAATGGTTAACTTAGAACTGATAACTTTATCATCAATTAATTAATGGATTAATATATTCAATTTATTGTTGAGTGATTCTTCACCATTGTTCGTTTTTGAGATATTCAGCTGTAAAAACAACAAAGCACTGGGGGGTTAAATTCAGCTGCCTTGTGGTGCACTGTCAGAGTGCCCTTCTACTTGTTAATGGCCTACAAATGACAAAGCATTTGAAGTTTTAAGTGCAAACATTTATTGCTGTATTGCACAGTGCTTTCAACACAATTGTATTGAATTGACCATATTCAAACAATAAACACAACAGTGTAACAACACTGACGAGGCTACACCTCTGTCTGTGAATCCAAAGTCATCTAACTTCAGGACACCTGATGCCCGTTTCTGGGGGCGGGGTTTTCGTCCAGAAGGCGTGGGTTTACCACACAAATGCAAGCGCCTGGAATGTTTAGTTTTTTGCACCATGAACTAAGGCTACATCCACACGACAACGGCAACGAGATGTTATTTAAAAATATATCGCGTCCAAATGGGCAACGATCAGTAAAATATCAGGTCCATATGGCAACGCAACGCTTGCTGAAAACGATGCAATACACATGCCACACCTCTAGGGGCGCTGTAAGACGGTCCCTTCGGAGACACCAGAAGAATAGAAGAAGGATGCATGCGCATAAACTATTATGCGCGAGACTTCATATTAGCCACAAAGTCAGGAAAATCTGTTCGTAAAATTACATTATAATGACCAAATACAATGAAAAGTATTTTTCCAGTCTCACCTGTGAAAGGTAATCCCATGTGATCTCGTTTGGACGGTAAACCTGTTGGTACAGTTAAACGCAGCTAATCTTTATTCTCCGCTTTGACCTATCCAATATGGCGGCGAGGATGACGTATGATTCTACGCGGAAGGCGGCGTCTTTAATGGTCCGGAATAAATTGAATGCTACACGTTGATGGATTAATTTGCTCTTCTACGCCCTTTTTGAGGAATGTATTGTAGGACTTACTGTAAACCAACATCTGAAGAGGTGAGATCGCTCCTTTTTTCCCTATTTTTGCTGGCGGGATTGACTCTGCCCTAAGGGCAGAGTCTCTCTCTCTCACTTTGCACCATTACACAATAAATATTCACAGTGAAAATATTTTGTAAGCGTGTTTCATGAACCAAGTTATAGGATTTGTTGACAACTCGCATCGAGTTCGTTACACTTCTACCCGGCGTGAAGCACTCACAGTCATGTGGTTGTGACGTCATCGTAAACAAATCCGTTCTACTCATCCAGACGACTTCACAACGGCAACGTTGCCAGATCTTTCCACTCTGGAACCCGTTCTCAAAAAGATTGCATTTTGGGCACCCAAAACGCCGGTGCCGTGTGGACGCCAGGCCGAAACGATAAGCAATTGTATCGGAGTCACCTGAATCCGTTGCCATGTGGACAGGGCCTAAATGGCTTTCCGTTTTCACCTATTTCGTACAGCCAAGCCCACCTCCACTTGTTTTTTACACCTTTATCGATGGCAGACACATCAGTGCCTTCTTTCATGTAAAGCGCCTCCATGCTGCCGAAACCGAAAGCAGAATGACATGCTCCTCTGTGCTCGACGTCAATATAGAAAAAAGTTTGGATCTTCGCTTAAATTAAAATTGGGGTTTGACCTTACTTTGTGTTGAATACGACTTCAAAAACAATTCAAGATTTTATTAAGAGAAATATTGTGGCCAACACGAGTGTTAAGTTACCTAAAAGATCGCGTGAAGTTGGCTGCTATCTACTTTGCGTTCGTTCTCATTTTCCTCCATCATTTCATAGGCCAGAAACAGATGTTTTGACGTAATTTAACTTGGTAGGCTATGATTATTATTTAACCGTAGTCTTCTAGACATTTTGACTGTTTGGGGCATTGAACGCTGGTGTACGATTTTCAGGGAATAAAGTTTAGCGCGTGTCGGAACATCATTGCGCTCGCAGCCTCCAACTCCTCAAACGTCCGTTAAATTGTGATATAACGTAGGCTATAAGGCACGGTTCTAACATACCTTACACACTGGCCTAACGAAAATAATAATTGTTGGGGCGTCTGCTGATTTGTTAGCTATAAATTTAGGTCTAATTACTTCTGACAGTCTGCAAGCATTGCACCGTCGGGTCTTCAAGTCTGGCTGAAGCAGAGGAGCGGGCTTTCCGGGCTTTATTTTTTCATTTTTTTTTTAACATGCTCTATTTCTATATGCCCAGGTTTGAATTAAGTCATTTTGGCAAGATTTAATTTAATACAAAACAGAAATGGTCAGACACAAGCACGCCAAGCACGCGGGAATGTATTTTGCCAATTTTGACAGCGCATGTTTTTTTAATGCCGCACCGTAGACAGCGAACGTTTAAACATGATCAAACATAGGAAATGAACGACACAAAGCATGGCTCAAAAACAAAAAAGTTAAATAAACCCTGCTGATAGTTGATGGTGTTGCAACACATCAGTGTTATAACCCAATCTCTACCCAACCACCCGTCATTTTAATTCTCCTCGGATCAGCACCGACCTCACATTTGGCCTTGGGAGAGTTCAGTTGACGGAAATCCGTCACACGACGGAAAACTTTAATCCGTGCACTTTGTCACACTCACTTCTTCATTTTACACCAAAACCCAGCAGCCTTCATAATGTTTTCTTTTCGATAACAAGGACGCCACGAGTGGCCGGACTTCTTAAATCGTCAGCATAAAGCCGCCTGATCTCCAAGACCCAGACCCGCTATAAGGGAATATTACACACCACTGACACCGAAAACTCCACCGTCGCGCTCACCAAAGGTGATTTATAACACACTTCTGTGGAACCTGAACCACACTGGCTCTGACTGCTGTTTAATAGCCATCTTTAATTGTCAGCTTCATATGCTAAAGCAAAGGATTAGCTATTAGCTAACTGGCTTAAAAACTGCGAGCACAAACTAGCCAGATCTAAACATATATAGATATAAATATTTTATAAGACCTGCAATCATGGCAGTAAAAGGGCTCCTGCTTGCTCTCAAAAGTTTTCCTGCTTTGACGTTACTTAAATGCATCATTAAGGATATTCCTAGCTCAAAACATAACTGCCTGCAGTCACTTCATGGGAGCTTTTGCTATCCCAACCATCTACTTAGCCAAGAAATCCTTGCAAAGTTTACTTGCATTGATTACAAGGCAGCAAATTCAAATCTGAAGCATCGATGATTTACATCTGGTCATGAAACAGTCTCCTTAAACACGTATCTGCCGTCTACCATCCTGTTATCATCAAATGATGTTCACCTCAACCCTGGACCTAAAGCACTAAGACCTTATTGTGGAGCCTGTACTTCGATTAGAAGGAGAAATCAGTGCCATGTTTCTTGTTCAGGTTGCACGCATGAATTTCATCAGAAATGCATACATCTTAACTTCAGTTTGGTACTTCGCCTGCAGGAAGTGATTGGTTTTGCACTAAATATTTACTCCCCCCTCTGAGTGATTCTTTCTTTGAGTCTAAAGAAGAAACAAATACGGATGATATTTTAAAGTCAAACTCTGGTCTTTCTGCATCATTTGGTTCAGCTCAAGCGTTTAAAAGGACTGACAATGAATATTAGAAGTTTGCTAAAGAATATTGAAGAGCTCCGTCAGTTTATTCGTACAAAGGAGATGTCATAAAACACTATCGGAAAGCTGGCTTGATTCAATGATTACAAATGAAGAAATCCATATTGAAAGTTTCTGTGTGGAATGTCGTGACTGATACAGAAACGGAGGAGGAACAGCAATTTATTTACACAAGCGTCTATCCGACGATTGTCTATTCTTGCCATCTGACTTCGAAGAGTTAGAATTGTTCATCTGCCAATTAAAATTTCTTCGTTCTCAGCCGATCCAGATTGGTAGTGTGTACCATCCATTCAATGCTAGTAACTTTGTATCGATGTTCATCAAATACCTCCAGCCTCTACCTTTGGATTGTTCTGAAATGTGTCTACTTGGTGATTTCAACTTGGATGCGAAATCTTCAAATGGGATAAACTTTGTGAAGCTAATGTTTCACATTGGCTTTTCACAACTTAACAGTCCTACCAGAGTTAGGCCGAATCCCATTTCACCCCTTGGCCCAACCCCTTGGCCCTTCCCCTCCATTTTGCGCGTTCACGTGAAGGGGTAGGGGTATCCCAATCCCAGTTAACGCGGAGGGGTAGGGGAAGGCGTAGGGCTTCTGTACCCCTCCAAACGGAGATTTTCCTGGAGCTGACTCCGAATGAAGGGGTTTGAGTGATTTCCCACAATGCCATGCGGATTTCAGCGAGATTTCATGCGGATTTCAGAAAGATGGCGGTTCCCGCGGCGAAAGATTGTCATAAATGTATTTTCTCCATTATTTACGTGTTTTAAGTTGTTATCCAGAGGAAACACACCGCTTGATTCGCTTTCGAGCTGAGAATGAGCAGCGATTTCTGAAATCCAAGCTGCTGCTAAAAAGCTTTGGGAGTGAGTATTGTTTTCGGTTGCTTGACTGCGTACGTTTTGTTCTGTTATTCTCGCTTTTATTGTTTACATGAGTGTTCTGACACCTCATTCTGTCGGATGTGGTGCACGAAGCGCCAAAGATATCCCATTCAGTGGTGTTAGTTAACAAATCACACCCTGCCAGCAGAGATTTCTGGCTCTGACTGTAGCGGCTGGTCGCAGCCAATAATGACGCATTTGGTCGCGTTTTGCTAACGTAAACGCTGACGGAGATACGCGATGACGTATGCGATCGTTGAAGGGCTATCCCAATACGTAAGGGTTGAATTTCAAGCCCTATCCCTTGTAGCTCAGTTTCAAGGGGAAGGGCCAAGGGGAAGGGGGAGGGGGAGGGGTAGAAATTAGAATTGGGATTGGGCCTTTCTTCTAACTCAATGGTTATTAATATGGTTTTCACGAACGCCATCATGTTTATGATTCTGGAGTCATAGAAATATGGATGAGTGACCATTACATGGTTTACTCTAATAGGACTTATTCTTTACCAAAGCCTAAAGCAATTGAGGTATGCAGTTTCAAATCATTCAACTCCTCTGCGTTTGTTCAAAATCTACAAAGTCAACCATGGGACACTATCCACCTGTTGGACAGCCCTGATGACACTTGGTTTGGAATGGAAGTTTTTCTTAAAAGAGCCATAACTGGGGCGGCACGGTGGTGTAGTGGTTAGCGCTGTCGCCTCACAGCAAGAAGGTCCTGGGTTCGAGCCCCGTGGCCGGCGAGGGCCTTTCTGTGCGGAGTTTGCATGTTCTCCCCGTGTCCGCGTGGGTTTCCTCCGGGTGCTCCAGTTTCCCCCACAGTCCAAAGACATGCAGGTTAGGTTAACTGGTGACTCTAAATTGAGCGTAGGTGTGAATGTGAGTGTGAATGGTTGTCTGTGTCTATGTGTCAGCCCTGTGATGACCTGGCGACTTGTCCAGGGTGAACCCCGCCTCTCGCCCGTAGTCAGCTGGGATAGGATCCAGCTTGCCTGCGACCCTGTAGAACAGGATAAAGCGGCTACAGATAATGAGATGAGATGAGCCATAACTGCTTATCCTGTGCAGAGTCACAGGCGAGCTGGAGCCTATCCCAGGTGATTATGGGTGAGAGGCGGGGCACACTCTGGATAAGTCGCCAGGTCATCACAGGGCCGACACACATAGACACAGACAACCATTCACACTCACATTCACACCTACGCTCAATTTAGAGTCACCAGTTAACCTAACCTGCATGTCTTTGGACTGTGGGGGAAACCGGAGCACCCGGAGGAAACCCACGCGGACACGGGGAGAACATGCAAACTCCACACAGAAAGGCACCTGTTGGCTACTGGGCTCGAACCCGGACCTTCTTGCTGTGAGGCAACGGTGTTAACCACTACACCACCGTGCGACTTTCCTAATAAAAAGTTTATTATTAAGTCTGAAAAGTGGTCTCTTATGGAATATACTGTTCAAACTTTTTTTTTCTGTAACATTTCATTTTGTGGTGGAAAACAAACATTTTGAACTCTAAAATGTTTTTTTTTTTACTGACTCGATAATGTAGAAGTCTCTCATCTCATCTCATCATCTCTAGCCGCTTTATCCTTCTACAGGGTCGCAGGCAAGCTGGAGCCTATCCCAGCTGACTACGGGCGAAAGGGGGGGTACACCCTGGACAAGTCGCCAGGTCATCACAGGGCTGACACATAGACACAGACAACCATTCACACTCACATTCACACCTACGCTCAATTTAGAGTCACCAGTTAACCTAACCTGCATGTCTTTGGACTGTGGGGGAAACCGGAGCACCCGGAGGAAACCCATGCGGACACGGGGAGAACATGCAAACTCCGCACAGAAAGGCCCTCGCCGGCCACGGGGCTCGAACCCGGACCTTCTTGCTGTGAGGCGACAGCGCTAACCACTACACCACTGTGCCGCCCCAATGTAGAAGTCATAAAACAGAAATCTATAACAAAGACTGTATGGAAAAAAAATAGGGTACCTAAGACTTTTGCACAGTACTGTAGTTTAAACAAGTCGTACCAACATGATCACTTGGATTTATGATTTTGAGGTCATGCAGCCGAATCTGATGGCTCCCTGTTGGCACATGTATCCTAAATGCATCTGAATATCAGAAAGAATGACTGGTGAGCAGTGATGTGGCTTCTGTCCCGTGTGAACACACCAGTGTTGTTCAAGGACACTCGGCAGAGTAAAACTCTTCCCACAGTGTAAAGCAGTGATATGGCTTCTCCTCAGTGTGAAGACAGAGGTGGTTCTGGAGATCACTCTGTCGATTAAAACTCTTCCTACACCCTGTGCAATAATAATTCTTCTCCGCTGTGTGAATGACTTGGTGTGCTTTGAGGTGCCTCTTGCCTCTAAAACACTTTCCACAGTCTGAGCAGTGATACGGTTTCTCTCCCGTGTGAATGCGCTGGTGCGTTTGCAGTTCACTCTGTCGAATAAAACTCTTCCCACACTGCGAGCAGCAATACGGCTTCACTTGGATGTGAATGAGCTGATGATCTTGCAGGTTGCCGTGTCGAATAAAACTCTTCCCACATTGCGGGCAGTGGTACGGCTTCTCTCCTGTGTGAACGCGCTGGTGTTGTTGGAGATAACTCTGCTGGGCAAATCTCTTCCCACACTGCGAGCAGTGATAAGGCTTCTCTCCTGTGTGAACACGCTGGTGTCGGAGGAGATGACTCTGTCGAATAAAACCTTTCCCGCACTCCGAGCAGTGATGTGGTTTCTCTCCCGTGTGAATGACTTGGTGTTGCTGGAGGTCACTCTGTCGAATAAAACTCTTCCCGCACTCTGAGCACTGATACGGTTTCTGTCCTGTGTGAACGACCTGGTGCTGTTGGAGATAACTCTGTTGGGCAAAACTCTTCCCACACTCCAAGCAGTTGTATTTCTTCTCTCCATTGTGAATGCGCTGGTGTCGTTGCAGGTTGCACTTGTGGGCAAAGGTCTTCCCACACTCTGGGCAGTTGTGTGGTTTTTCTCCCGTGTGAATGAGCTGGTGTCGTTGGAGGTTACTATGCTGGGAAAAACTCTTCCCGCACACTGAGCAGGGATGGATTTCTTTCTGCATTTGTTCATAAGAGGCATTTCTGTTCAGACTACTGGAGGTCATCTGCTCTTCACTGGAGCTTCTTGTGGGCAGATCCTCATATTTAATTTCTCCGGATTCTGTGGGTCTCTGATATTCATCACAGTGCCATTGTCTGATGTGTTTGTGGAGGTAAATTTGAGACGGATAGGAAAGTGAACACCAGGAGCAGGAGAAGACTTGTAACTGGGGATCGTTCATTTCTGGAGCAGAAAATGAACAGTGTTATAAACTTATTGCAAATTTGAACTATTTTTTGCAATAAAATATGAATTTAACAATCTCAGTAGTATTAATTATAGATAGATTATGGATTATAGATTATTGCAAGTCATACAATATGAGAAAGTAAACATTTGTTACCTGGAAAATTATTTTAATAAGGTAAACTTAGTCTTACATCTTAGGGTGTACTCTTACTAGGAACATTTGCTCCCAAGAGCGATTCCCCCCCCCCGCCCCCCGCTGGCCTGTGCTCACACTGCACTTAACGTTCTGGTCCTGAGTGTGCGTACGGTACATCATAATGCAGCTTTACTTGCTGATTACAATTGGAGTTCATGAATAAGGCGAGAACTAGACCCATTATTCACCCAGATATTCGCCAATGAATTGAAAGTGCATACTATAGTGTTCGAGTTCCATGCGGTTAGCACTCGTGCTGTGCACAAGATCAACTAATATGCACCTCTTCCAAGTGGTCCCGGTTAACCACACCTAAGCGCAGTATGCAACAATTACACTAGTCAAACTGTCACATCCACACACATTGGTGCATGTAGCAGACTTCTCACGTGCACTCTGAATGGCATGCACAACGAACTATCACTCGCAAGTGCTCTGAACAGCGCACACTTCTAATGACTAGCACCTGCCTCGGATTAAGGCGCAATCAGTGGGCACATAAAAGGATGCTGCACAGACCTAGACTTTGCGAAGTATTGTGTTGTTGATCACCTTTACTGACCCTTTGTATTTATATTGTCTTCCTGGTTTATTGACTCTTGTTCTGTTTCTGATCTTGTCTAGCCCAATTTAGTCCGTCTGTACCTCACCCGACCCTTAGCCTGTTCATCATTATTGATTCAGCCTGCCATTTTGGACTTTATGCCCATTTATTTCTTCCTTTCTAATAAAGACTCTCTTCCAGCAAGTACAGCCATCTCCACCTCCAATCAACCTGCCTTAACTGACAGAATACTTCACCGTACCATGGATGTGGCCAGAGAGAGCCATATGCTGCGCAACGCCATGCCCGGGTTTCCGTGCCTCTACCCAGATCAACCATTTTCCTGCAGCGACTAGGATTGGACATACCGGCACCCTATGATGGGGTGGAGCATCCCCCAAATGAGTTCCTGCTTCACTGTGCGCCCTTTTATTCTAACCTGGTGGAGCCCAACCTTCAGAGCACATCTGGGTCGGCTGTATAATTTACTGGCTCACAGGGCAAGCACGCCAATGGGCTAAATACCTGATCCGAGTAGAACACCCATGCCTCTGAGACTCCCAGTCATTTGGTACTATGCTTAGGCACCTGTGTCAGGCTCTAGGGAAGGAGGACACCCATAAAATCTTTTGGGGGTCTAAGATGCCAGAGGCTGACATAGCAACAGAAGAGGAGACCTTCACTCCAGAGGCCGACACAGTGGCAGAAGAGGAGGTCTTCGCTCCAGCACTCCCTCCAGAGGCTGACACAGTGGCAGAAGAGGAGGTCTTCGCTCCAGCACTCCCTCCAGAGGCTGACACAGTGGCAGAAAAGGAGGCTGCAGTCCCAGAGCCAGCACCAGATGCTGGCTCCATTCTATGTTCCAGAGCCTGCACCAGAGGCCGTCAGGGCAGCCTCTGCTCCACAGCCAGTTCCAGCACCAGTGCCTCCGCCAGAGGCCAACAGGGCAGCCTCTGCTCCACTGCCAGTTCCAGAGCCAGCACCAGCAGCCAAGAGGGCAGTCTATGCTCCAGAGCCAGAGGTCAACAGGGTGGCCTCTGTTCCAGATTTCAGTGCAGACGAGCCCTTCACCCTGCCACGTGGCTTTGAAGACAATGTCATCGTCCCACCACCTGGCTTAAGCTTAGAGGAAGACCTCACCGCCACACTACCCGGCTTCAGCAAAAATAAGAACATTACTCAGACAAGGCCCATGTCTGTCCCTGAGCCCATGCTGACACCTATGCCCATGCTGACACTTATGCCCATGCTGACATCAGTTCTGTCAGTTAAGGCAGGTTGATTGGAGGTGGAGATGGCTGTACTTGCTAGAAGAGAGTCTTTATTAGAAAGGAAGCAATAAATGGGCATAAAGTCCAAAACGGCAGGCTGAATCAATAATGATGAACAGGCTAAGGGTCGGGTGAGGTCCATGCTTGACCCATGTTGAAGTCCATGCCTAGTCCTGAGCCCAAGGCCATGCCTAGTGCTGCCCAAGCCCATGTCCTGTCCAAAGCCCAAGTCCTGTCTAGAGCCCATGTCCAGTCCAGAACCTGAGCCCTCATCCATGCCCTGGCTGGAGCCCAACTCCTCACCAGAGCCCAAGCCCACATCCAGTCCAGAGCTCAAGTCCTGTCCAGACCCCAAGCCTCGTCTGGAACCCAAGCCTCTGTCCGTGTCCTTGCATCTATTCAAGGCCCGACCCAAGCCCCGACCCCCAACTGAGCCAAGAATCCAGTGCCATGTCTGCCCAGAGCCAGAGCAGAGTGCTGATGGCATGGTGTCCAGCACCAGGCCCTCATCCCTGGGGCTATCAAAGTTGGGTTTTTGGAGCTCTTGGGTTGGGGGGTTCTGTCACACCCACCCACATTGGTATGTGTAACAGACTCACTCTTACATGCACACACCTGTAATGACTAGCACCTGCCTCAGATTACGGTCCAATCAGTGCACACGTAAAAACGTTGCACATACCTAGACTTTGCAAAGCATTATGTTGTTGATCATTACTCAGTCTTTGTATTCATATTATCTTCCTTGTTTCTTGTTCTGTGTTTCATTTCTGATCTTGTTTAGTCCAGTTTAGTCCATCTGTGCCTCACCCGACCCTTAGCCTGTTCATCATAATTGATTCAGCCTGCCGTTTTGGACTTTATGCCCGTTTATTGCTTCCTTTCTAATAAAGACTCTCTTTCAGCAAGTACAGCCATCTCCACCTCCCATCAACCTGCCTTTACTGATACAGATGAGCTGGACTTTAGAGATCAAACACGCTTGAGTGTGGTACGGTTCGCCTAGTGTGAGTACACCCTTAGTAATCAATCAAATCATCTAAACTGCAATGACAGTAGGGGTGGGTATTGCCAAGGACCTCACAATACGATACGCATCACGATACTTGAGTCACGATACGATACGCATCACGATACTTGAGTCACGATACGATATGATATTGCGATATCAAAATTTTCCGATATATTGCGATATTCTACATAGTTCACTGAAAAATGTCAAATGCATCTTAAAATCTGAGTTGTATGTACATCAGATGATAGTGATGATTCATGGGACAAACTGAGTCAAAAGAATGCAATTCAAATTATCCATGCCATTTTATTGTAACTATACAAGCGCAAGTTGCAACATATTTGCAGGAACAACACACTGTCTGGAACACATTGAAAAGTGCAGTGGGCATCTTAGTCTCCCTGAGCACAATTATGAAACGAAGTGCAGTGTGGGTCAGTGTCCACACACTGAAACCTCAGTGAATCATGTTTCTTCTGAACTTAGAGTAAATACTCAAAATAAAATGCAGTGTCTCACACACACTAAAATTGAAAATGCAAAATAAAGTGCAGCTTCTTGCCTTTGGCCTTAAATGACAAAATTAAGTTCACAGTTACAGTAAGTCACACATCACTGAAGTAGACGGGAGGACTTTGGCGCTGTCCAGTGTAGTTTGCTTCGGGTCGGGTTTCGGCGGCTCCGGCTGAGCTAATATGTCAGGGCGGTGTCGTGCTAAGTAAGTTCGCAAGTTTGTTGTGTTACCTGAATATCTAATTGGAGCGAAACAGGTTTTGCGAAGTGCGTACTCTTTGTCCAGCTCACTGTTTTTTTTTTTTTTCTCCTTTCCTTTGGAATCCAAAGTACCTCCAAACATCTGCCTTAAAGTTCGGCGGCGTCTCTCGGTTTACGTTAACAGCCATGCTTGCTTGTTTTTTTCCCTCACTGCAACCGCCGGGAAAAAAAGAGAAGACGAAGAGTGCCTTGCAGTGAGGTAGTGGCACAGCGACACCTTGCGGAGCGGAGGTGCGGAAGTTGTACTGGATTTACAACCCGTCTGAAACATGATTTATTATTTGAAAAAATATCGATATTCAAATTTTGAGTATCGATATTGAATCGGAAGACAAAGTATCGCGATATATCGGCGTATTGATATTTTTGCCCATCCCTAAATGACAGACCATTT
Organism: Neoarius graeffei; assembly: GCF_027579695.1. Taxonomy (NCBI): domain Eukaryota; kingdom Metazoa; phylum Chordata; class Actinopteri; order Siluriformes; family Ariidae; genus Neoarius; species Neoarius graeffei. The sequence goes on from NC_083571.1 coordinate 3,401,408, forward strand.
TTTCACAGTAGTTATCATAGTGTTGTGTAACGTATCAAATTAATGAGTGTGAAGAGCTGAATTGAAAGTTTTTTAATCTTGTAAATATGTCTTAAAAAACAAAAAGTTATGAACATTTGAAAATCTAGTGTCTTATAAAATTTCCCTTTCTGTTCGTTGCCCCGGTCACAAACCAGCACTGATTTTCCACTGGTTTAATTTTCCATTCATGAGAAAAAACCTCAATCAGAAATTAACAGACCAAAAACGTCTTTAAAGGCCAAAGGAAACCATGCCGTTCTCCCATACAAACGTATGGGAGGTTCATCAGCACAGCGGCATGCTGTAAAAGCTAATCTAAAGGACCACCAGGAAGACACAGTGATTACAACCAAGTATGACGTATGATATGGTTAGAAGAAAGATGTCATGGGTAGTGGGGGTGTAACAATACACTGTTAACGACTCGAGTTGATTCACGATACTGCATTTATTATTTAATTCTCAGAAAACTTGAACAAAATTTAAGTGAAGAAAAATGACTGAAAAGACTTTAATTTCTGTATAACAAAATGCAAAAATAAAAAGTGCTGGAAGCAAGATGTACTACAGGTTCACTGTATATTAAAAAATAAATATATTTATAAATTCTCTCCAAAATTTTGACTGAATAAGCAAAGTGTCTGACCCTGGAAAAACGATCGACTGAAAGAGAATGAGCTCTGTAGCAAAAATAGAGCTCCAAAGTCGGCTAAACTGACCAACTTCCGCAGACCACAGACGCAGGTGGAGGGTGTTGTTTATAAGGGTAGAGGGTAATGGTGTTAATTCTCTACATGTCAGTGAACTGAAAACTGAGTGTTACAGTGATAGCATTACCACAGACTGTTGTTGTACAGATGTAGCCTTCTTCATCAGGCTCTTCCTCTTTTATATGCTCACTTCCACCACTCTGTTCATCCGCAGGGGTGCTGTGGCCCACGCAGCTTGACGTCCCTTCACCTGAAATTCCGTTATTTACATGTAAATACTTTCATCTCAATCAAAACTGTGAAGACAAATAACGAAGAATATGTGGGAAAGCTTTCTTTACTCAGTCCCAAATAAGGCTGAGTTAATTCAGTGACGGATTACTGAGCTTGAGATTAGACTCTAAATACACCCTGTTCTCTTACAGTAGTAATCGTCATCTTCAGATTCTTCCTTTATTACTTTATGATGTTTCTCTTCATCAATAGGTGTGATGTCTCTGTCGAAGCTTGATTTCCATCCACCTGAAAATCCATCAGCTAAATTACAACACAGTTGTGCGAAGTAAAAACAGAAGAATGAGTGAAAAGTAACAGTTGGATCATTTGTTCCGTAATAAATTAAGCGTAGTTAACAATAAAAATGGACTAATGTGCCGTCTTGCTTTACAGGGGTAGTCTCCATCATCAGGTTCTTCCTTTTTTAGAGGTTTCTGATGGTCCACAGGGGTGATGTGTCCCACAGAGCCTGATGTTCCTCCACGTGAAGCTGTATAAGTTTCTGTCTGCACGTCCTCACAAAGCTAATAACCAAAGAGAGAGAGAGAGAAAAAAGAGCTTATTTAGCACAGAAAGTCAGCAGTCTTTATACACTCACCAGCCACTTTATTAGGAACACCCCGACATCCACAGTTCTCTAATCAGCCAATCAGAGCTTCAGTTAATGTTCAAACATCAGAATGGGAAAAACTGATCTCAAAGTGTGACTTTCTTTCACTGTGTGCGGTATGGGTGTTGGTTTGAGCCAGATGAGTATGAGGTTTGAGTATTTCAGAACCTGCTGATCTCCTGGGGCTTTCATACACAACAGTCTCTAGGGTTTACACAGAATGGTGTCAAAAAAACCAAAAACAAACATCACGTGAGTGAGAAAGCGACAGTTCTGTGGGTGGTAACAAACGCCTTGTTGATAAGAGAGGTGAGAGACCAGAAAATGGACAGATTTGAGGTGGTTTGAGCTTTTTTGCCAGGAAGGATATAGCAACTCACGATCACTCTTTACAACCGTGGTGAGCAGAAAAGCATCTCAGCATGCAACAGCAGAACACATTGGGTTCCACTCCTGCAGCCAAGAACAGGGATCTTAGACTCAACAACAAGTTCCTATTAAAGTGGCCGGGGAGGGATGGGTCTCCTTGTATCTCATTAGCTGGATCTGGTGCATTTCCCAATTCCAAACAAACAGTAAAAGATGCATGTCCCAGCCATGGCAGTGCCCCACAGTACCAGGACTCAAAGATTTATGACTTTTATAAGAGCAGCCATGGATATCAATCTGCCTCAATTCCATAAGACACCATCACAGGATCACCCCTATATGATGATGATGGTCCCTTCAGGCTCTTCCTCACTGAACTGATTCTAATGATCATTTCAACAAAAAGAGAGTTAGGATGCACCACAGAGTTCCTTGATGTGTCTCATAAGTTCCCTATAGTGCCATGCAGACTGGATGACTGTTATCCAAACCAGTTCACTAAAGCAGAAGAAACCACATAAAATCTGGCTACGTTCACACTGCAGGCTGAAGTGACTCAAATCCGATCTTTTCGCCCATATGTGACCTGTATCCGATCTTTTATTGACAATATGAACGACACAGATCCGATTTTTTCAAATCCGACCCAGGCCGTTTGGATATGTGGTGCTAATTCCGATCCCTATCCGCTCTTTTCATATGCGACTTCAGTCTGAACCGCCAGGTCGCATTCATCCGACTTACACGTCATCAACAAGCCACAAACGTCACTATTCTGCGCTGAAGTAGGCGGCGGGTCTCTCAAAAAAGTTACAACATGGCGCATAATCACGGGCGCAGATAGAGGGTGGGACGAGTCATATTTAAATTCACCTCGTTCGGTCCCCCCCACTTATAGGGAGGAAAAAACGTCTATGCTGTCTTTCTTTGCATAAGGCAAACCTCACGGAAAAATCAAAAGACTAATTACCATTCGGTTTATTGAGGTGCACAGCAGTGTATACATAGTTGCAACAACTCACATAAAACAAAGACTGATATTCGGTTGGTTGAGCTGCGCAGACTGCACAGGTTGCGAGCTCGAGCTTGGTTGCTATGGTTACTAACAACAAGTTTGACAGGCATATCGGGGTTGGGGTTGGTTTGCTGGCAGCTTTGTCCCCCCCAGTTTTTTGTCCCCCCCAGTTCAAAAAACGTATCTGCGCCCCTGCGCATGACATCAATGCGAGGGACGCTTCGGGCTGTGAAGGTTCTGAATCTTCTCAATGGAAGGACGCAGAGGTTAGGGAGCTGATTTCCATTTGGGGGGATGCAGCTATTCAAGCTAGATTGGATGGGTCATACCGCAACCGGGCGGTTTTACTTCCGTAAACACTGGCCATGCTCACTGCGTGTGACGTCGTCGTATCCTGCAATGCGCATGCGGAACACTTTTAGGTCGCTTTTCGTTCATACTGAGGATCACATACAAGTCGCATATATTTGTTAATGTGAACGACCTCACAAAAAAATCGGATTTCACAAAAAAATCGGAATTGAGCATTAAGCCTTGCAGTGTGAACGTAGCGATAGAGATGTTTCTAGCTTGTCACTTGTTGCTCCAAGCTTTATGAAACCAAATAACAACCAAACTATCACCAACACGTGGAAAACCTTCACCTGTGAGTGAGCAGGAGCATGTGGAGGTTCTCCGGAGCGGCCCAGTCGTACTTCTGCTGGTTCCATGATCTGGAAATAAGAGGTTCAAATCAATGATCTGGGAGAAGAAGAAGAGGTTCAAACCTTTGTGAGCAGAAATGTGGACTATACTGCAGAATAACAGACTCCATGGAGAAGAAAACCAGGGAATCACAATTCCACATATACAGAGGTGGGTTTTTAAATAATTGTGAATAAATGAATTCAGTGTTCGGTAGTACTTAAAGGACAGCAGGCCTCATTTATCAAGCTGGACATGAATGGATTTATGAAATTTGCTATTCATGAAAATACTGTACATTCTGAAAATGGTTCGTACCCTACTCGTGCGTGTATATACATTTACGCATAAGACGACTAACTCGACTTCAGATCGTATAATCTACATGGATTACTGCACTTTTATATTTGGATTGTACTGTGGAGATTAAACTGCTTGTTTTTATTATGTTTAGAGCATGTAACAGAGCAACTTCCAGAAGCACTTTGGTGCCTCTATCAAAAACGTATCATGCTCATGCTAATTTACCAAACAGGGCTTGACATTAACAGTAGCCCGACTGTCCGGGACAATCAAAATGTTCAGCCTGGAGAAGTCAAATCCGCATCTTCCTGTCCGATGGGACGAGTCGAATATTTGCTGAAAACCACTATTTTTATAGTAATTATTCAGTATATCAACAGAGTTCCAACAAAACGAGTTCAATCCCCTCGGTGATCTGGCCGTGTTACTGTTTACGAAATTCCGGGGAAGCCGAGTCCAGTAGGTGCGTGTGTAAAAATAACCACGACAATCTCTAATTATAGATTATTAGACTTCATTGAAATCGGAGAAATGGTGATCAAATACCTTAATAAAATAAACATATGTAATGAATCATTTCATTTCATTTGGACATTGTGAATTTTTCTTTTGTACGGTTCACATTAACCATCACAAATGTGGTAAAATATTTCAGAGGAATTTTACGATAGTAAACGCGAACTCACGGTTTGTTTTCCCCCTCAGCGTGATTCTGTCTCCCTCATCATGCCCAACACATTTTCTTTAAATTAATTTACACTGCAGGTTTTACTTAATAAAAGACTTAACTTTATTTCCTCCAGAAGCGTTGAATTTGGGTGAGTCTAACTTTGAAGACTGTGGATCAGGTAATGGGTTAGAACACACACATACAGACCATAATGGGGCTTTGAATAGTTTCTGTTTATTGTTACAGTTAAAGTTTTATTGAAAAATAATACATCATTAAAAGTATAATGATTATCATAACTAGACCTGCTTTTTGATAACCTTTGTTCATCACATTCCTTTCACTGAGCTAGTAAATACATCGGAATAAACAAGTGAAACATCTTGCTGCTTTCCCGACTGTACAAGTTAATTAAAAGGTTAACGTTGCGCTCTGCTAGGTAGTAGCTCAGTGGCTTAAGGCTTTGGATTACTGATCGGAATACTGGGGATTCAAGCCCTTAGCAAGGCCCTTAACACACACTGACTGCCTTCGATGGGGGAAAAGGTACAAGAAAGAGATGCTAATTTGCAAACGAGCAATTCCAGCGTTATGGACGTGACACTTGAACTCAAAATGGCAACAAATGACCCAGTGCATGTTTTATTGTCTCCCAGTATTTAAACAGGTGTTGCATATTTTAAGGCTGTACCATACTGGAGAAGTGATAGAACAAGAACAATTCCCATAGTACATCTAGGGCATGCCAGAAAATGCCAATAAAAGATGTGTTATGGATGTGACAGAAAAAGTATCACTTTTCTTGGGTGACTGTACATTTTTATCAAACTCTGTGAAATTGTAAACCTAATGTCGAAATGGAGATATCCGTTTGATAGAGGGGTCCAAGGTGAATATTAAAAAAACTTTGTTTAAAATATTTTGTATTTCATGCAGAGTTTCGGAAGGAAAAGTCAGCGTTATGGATGTGATGAAATTCCGTTATGGATGTGACGCGTCTGAAATAGACATGGCGTATGTTTCGAAAATCAGCAATTTAACCACCATAACCCTTTGAAAAACTCTCTAAATATCAGCTAAAACTATCAAAGTTCTTAAATAATATTTCGGATGGCTATTGTTTTGCTGTTTTGTGGATTTTAGCATACATTTCTGTGGCTTGTGGCAATAATATAGAATTGTGCATGATCATAGTTGATTTTAGCTTGGGTTTTACATTATAAGAAAGAAAGACTGACTGTGACATATTAGGTTGGTTACAAATTGGTTCAACTTATTCACATCTGTAAAATACAGGCCTAGGTGATATCTCTGGGAGTGGTTTTGATGTATTACATGTTGCTTTATTTTTGCATGGTGAGGTTGACATTTACATGGAATTGCCCAAACACAAATCCGTAAATTCCGAGAAATAAAACTAATCATTCAATTATGACAAAGGAAGTGGAGCTGTATACAAGGAGTATAAACCATAAACAAAGGTCTCGGCTAATGAACAATTTAGCACTCGTTTATTATTACAAGAATAAGCAATTATTGGACAAAGTTGAACAAAATATGGTGACGTTAGTGGTGAGCAAGCAGCAATGATTTATTTACCAACGCCGAATGCAAACACTAGCAAATCACGATGTTTTGTGAAAACCGAGTTCTCATTCCATTCCAGGCATTTAGCAGAAGCTCTTATCCAGAGTGACACAACACACCCAGAGCGGCCTGAGGGTCAGCTGCCTTGCTCAAGGGCATTTCAGCCATTCCTGCTGGTCCAGGGAATCAAACTGATGACCTTTTGGTCCCAAAGCTTCTTCTCCAACCATTAAGCCATGGTTTTCCCATTCCAATTATTATTATTTTTTGAAATACTGATTATAAAAAAAAATTATTACAAATTAACTGATTTACAATGCAATCACTGTTTTATTTACATCTCATACAACTCAAAATACAGAAGTGTGACGTCACTGTGCATGAGCAGAGTGTTATTTGTGGGGGCCGTCTTGAGCTAACGGTTAGAGAAGCAGCTTTGGGACCAGAAGTTTGCTGGTTCAGTTCCTTGGAATGGCTGCTCCCCAGGCTGTTCCCTGTACGCTGTATGTCGTTCTGGATAAGAGTGTGTGTTAAATGCCTGTAATATCATTTGTAGGCAATTATTTGCTCAGCCAGTCAAAAGAGTGGAAAAATAATTAGGCCACGTTCACACTGCAGGCTGAAGTGACTCAAATCCGATCTTTTCGCCCATATGTGACCTGTATCCGATCTTTTATTGACAATATGAACGACACAGATCCGATTTTTTCAAATCCGACCCAGGCCGTTTGGATATGTGGTCCTAATTCCGATTCCTATCCGCTCTTTTCATATGCGACTTCAGTCTGAACCGCCAGGTCGCATTCATCCGACTTACACGTCATCAGCAAGCCACAAACGTCACTATTCTGCGCTGAAGTAGGCGGCGGGTCTCTCAAAAAAGTTACAACAACATGGCGCATAATCACGGGCGCAGATAGAGGGGGGGACGAGTCATATTTAAATTCACCTCGTTCGGTCCCCCCCACTTATAGGGAGGAAAAACGTCTATGCTGTCTTTCTTTGCATAAGGCAAACCTCACGGAAAAATCAAAAGACTAATTACCATTCGGTTTATTGAGGTGCACAGCAGTGTATACATAGTTGCAACAACTCACATAAAACAAAACAAAGACTGATATTCGGTTGGTTGAGCTGCGCAGACTGCACAGGTTGCGAGCTCGAGCTTGGTTGCTATGGTTACTAACAACAAGTTTGACAGGCATATCGGGGTTGGGGTTGGTTTGCTGGCAGCTTTGTCCCCCCCCAGTTTTTTGTCCCTCCCAGTTCAAAAAACGTATCTGCGCCCCTGCGCATGACATCAATGCGAGGGACGCTTCGGGCTGTGAAGGTTCTGAATCTTCTCAATGGAAGGACGCAGAGGTTAGGGAGCTGATTTCCATTTGGGGGGATGCAGCTATTCAAGCTAGATTGGATGAGTCATACCGCAACCGGGCGGTTTTACTTCCGTAAACACTGGCCATGCTCACTGCGTGTGACGTCGTCGTATCCTGCAGTGCGCATGCGGAACACTTTTAGGTCGCTTTTCGTTCATACTGAGGATCACATACAAGTCGCATATATTTGTTAATGTGAACGACCTCTTACACTCCTGTTTTCAGCCTTTACCCTGATTGTTCATTTTGTGCTCCCAGTTGTGACTTTTTATGGAGTTTTGTGGGCGTCGCTATATGCAAATCAGATGCGGCAGGAACTCCCTTTGCACTTTACAGGTGATTGGTATTCAATCAGTGTACACACATACACACACACATCAGGGCTCAAAATTCGCGGTGGTCCGGTCACCCGAGGCGACTTAATTTGTCATTTGGCGAGTAATTCCTGTCACTAGCCAGCCCGGCTAGCTAGTTGAAAAAAAAAAAAAAAGATATATGAAGCGAAGATTCAGACACCGTCAACTAAAGCTGCCACATATTAAGCGCGTGCCGTGTCTGTGTTAATCGATGTGTTTATCGGCAGGACGGTCAGGCTGTCGGTTTTTTCACTACTGCGCATGCTTATAACCAGTGGCGGCTGCTGGTTTTTAAAACGGGGAAGCCCATTTTACGCATTCATCGTAAAACCTGTAGGCCGGATATCAAAGCATAGAAAGGTGTGCCCCATTAGCAGAGTGAACTAGACAACCCCACCTAGTGGCAGAAAGTATTTTTGCTTGTACATTTCATGTTATAGTCTGGTTTGCCAGGCTAGTGCCTCATATCCTTAATCAAAAATATCAAACATCCAAAAATCACTGGCTATTCAACGAAGAGCCTTGAACATCATACCCTGATATGCAACACAGAGTCTTTAACACAACACCCAGCTGTGCAACACATCCTTGAACATCTTCTGCAACACAGTCTGGAAATTCATAACCAGGTAGGCTATGCAACACACACAACCTTGAATATTATACCCAGGTATAACCTATAACACAGAGCCCACCATTCTCTTAACATTACTGAACAATATACACACTTCACATTCATGAACATGAACACTATTTATACACAAATTCTGCCCTCCGCTCCTTTTCCAGAAAATGGTCTGTGACCCTGTCATACCAGCTGGTTGTGCTTTCCAGAGACTTCACCAATTTCTGTTAGCAGCTAGCACTGCAGATCCCAATAAGGCTCAAGCTAGCCTACAACCAGATTGAACTACAAATGAAATAAACGAGTGAATTCACGAATGATCAAACTGATAGAATGGATGAAAGTTAACGGAGCACAACGAGTAATATTTACATTTATTTACAGAGTAATGTACAGAGACATCAATGAGAAGAAACGTTTATATGAAAAGAAATTCGGACAGCACTTTGGCACACGACTACACTTTCTCGACATCCGCTAGGGACTGACTGATCATACTTCTGTGTTCCTCACCGAAGTACCGCCCTCCTCATGTCTTTCAAACACTACCTCCAATAATCCTTTATCAGCCCGGCTTCTTGTCCCTCCCACTGTCTCGTTTAGTCCCAGAGAAGCCCGGCTTCCCTGGAAGTGACGATTTTGTCGATTTTAACCAATAACAACTAGCCGAAATTGGCTGTTCAGAGCCCTCTCATAGACTGCAACGGAAACCCGGCTGCCAGCGCATAGAGCCCATTGAAATAAGAAAGGTTACAGCCAGTGTTGCCAGATTGGGCGGTTTTAAGTGCATTTTGGCGGGTTTTGAACATATTTTGGCTGGAAAACGTCAGCAGTATCTGGCAACGCTGGTTACAGCCTGGCAGCAAAGGTGATTCTCGTAGTGAACTGCAAGTTCGTCAGACATCACTCAAATAAGTTACAGGATAGTTATGAACGTAAATACAATCTTGGGCATATATTATGTTATGCAAGTTATTGTTTTAATGAGAATTCAACGTCATAGATGCCGCAGTTTGGGGAGAGAATTTTAGGGGAAGCTCTGCTTCCCTTGTTGTCTCTGAGAAATCGCCCCTGCTTATAACAGACATCCCAAGTCTCCCGGAAGTTCCGGGAGTCTCCCGCATATTGATAGTGGCTCCCTGATGCCCACAAATTGGAGAATATCTCCCGGAATCTAGCGCAAGCGAGCAAGAGCGTGCACGCGAAACATTAACGTCTGCATCGCACATACGACGGAGTGCGCGAGGGAGAGACTGCGCGTGTGCCTGTTCATGTAGCGCATGCTAGACAAAGAGCATCCTGATTGGTTTACAGACATCCCAACCTGCAGACCCCCCCCCGCTGGTGGGGAAAAAGTCCAATATATTATTTGTTGATATTATATTATGGTGCTCTGTGTTGTTCTCATTTATGTATTTAACAACAAGATCAAAATACTCGGGTCTTGAAATAAATGCACATTAGTCATGAACAATGGTAACGACTCTCTTTTGTGTTATTTCTGACAGAAGTAAAATTCATGCATGAACAAATTTTGGCGAGTTGATTTTCTGTTTGGCGAGTTACTTTGGAAGGGAACGAGTCCGGCTGGCTGGCGAAAAAATATATGAATTTCGAGCCCTGTATATTTTTATATATATTATATTTTAGAGATGCACCAATTGCAATTTTTGGGCCGATTCTGATTTAAGTTTTTCAAACCACTTCACAGCACACACAAAGACTATTTTCTTTTTATCTTTTCTTTAATAGAACATTCTGCCAGATTTTCAGTAATAAATTTTCAACACCTCAAAGGTTGAAAACAAACAAAAAGACATTGTCCTTTGTAAAATCTTTCTTCATGTTTGGTATTAACATATTAATTCCTGAAATAGGAAATTCACACAAACATTTTTTCTTTTCCCATCCAATATCTGGCACAAAAACAACTTCCCCCTCATACAGTGGGGCAAAAAAGTATTTAGTCAGACACCAATTGTGCAAGTTCTCCCACTTAAAAAGATGAGAGAGGCCTGTAATTTTCATCATAGGTACACTTCAACTATGAGAGACAGAATGGGGGGAAAGAATCCAGGAAATCACATTGTAGGATTTTTAATGAATTAATTGGTAAATTCCTCGGTAAAATAAGTATTTGGTCACCTACAAACAAGTAAGATTTCTGGCTCTCACAGACCTGTAACTTCTTGTGGCAGCGGGGGCGTGGTCAAGCGCCGGTCTGTGACAGGAGGGCGGAGTCAGGGAAGGCAAGTGGCAGAATCACGACACCTGAGAGCAATTAACCTGTGTTTGTGTGTCTTCCCAGTGACCGCGCCCTATTTAAGGAGGGAGAGTGAGAGCAGAGGGAATGTTCCCCGAACAAGACGCCTGTGGTGTGTGTCTGTCTGCTTAGAATAAATATTGTTCACTGAAAAGTGTGGCAATAAAAGCCCTATTTCCAAAACCTGATCTCTGTCCTGCCGTCCTCTGTGCTCCACCCACCCATACGAACTGCCACAGTGGTGCTGAAACCCAGGAAAAGTGGAGCACCAGCCGAGCAGCCCCATGGAGTCCTCCCCGTTCGCCGACCTGGTCTCTCTCTCCCTCGCCACAGCCCAGCAAAGCCAGCACCAGGCGCTCGTCACCCTCCGGAAGGAGCAAGAGCGACGCTTTGAGGCCCTGGTGCTGGCCCAACAAGAAGATCGAGAGGCGTTCCAGCACCTCCTCGCGTCGGCGGGGGCCACCAGCGCTCCTACCGCGGGCCCGTCTCCCCTCACCGTCACCAAGATGGGCCCGCAGGACGACCCCGAGGCATTCATCACGCTCTTCGAGCAAGTTGCCGAAGCCTCGGGGTGGCCGATGGAGCAGCGCGCGGCGCGCCTCCTCCCCCTGCTAACGGGAGAGGCACAGCTGGCCGCCGGCTGGCCTACGCGGACCTCCGCTGGGCCGTCCTCCAGGGCGTGGGGCACACCCCAGAGCAGCAGCGCCAGCGCTTCCGCGCGTTGCGCTTGGAGGAGGTCGGCCGGCCGTTCGCGTTTGGCCAGCAGCTCCGGGATGCCTGCTGGTGGTGGTTGAGGGCCGACAACCGCGACGCCGAGGGAGTCATCGATCAGGTGGTGCTGGAACAATTCGTCGCTCGCTTACCAGCAGGAACCGCGGAGTGGGTCCAGTGCCACCGCCCGGCGTCGCTGGATCAGGCAGTGGAGCTGGCGGAGGACCATTTGGCGGCTGTCCCGGCGGCAGGACAGCAGATGGCATCTTCTCTTCTCTCCTCTTCTCTCTCTCTCTCTCTCCCCCTCCTCCTGTGTCCCGTCCTCGCCCCATTCCCCCACCGCGGAGGCGGTGACCCGCGGTGTCCTACCGTTTCTCCCTTCTGTGTCTGTCTCTCCCCCACCTCAGGTGAGTGAGCCCCAGATCACCGGTGCAGAGGGAAAGCCCGGGCCGGTTTGCTGGTGCTGCGGGGAGCCGGGCCACCTTCAACAGCAGTGCACGGCGATGGAAGTGGGCGCGGTGGTTTGGATCCCCGACGCGCCAGAGGCCGCCCTCGATCGGGCCGGAGCGTATCGCATACCGGTGAGTATCCAAGGGGATACATATCAGGCGTTGGTGGATTCTGGTTGTAACCAGACCTCAATTCACCAAAGCCTGGTTCAAAATGAGGCACTGGGGGGAGCACAGGGGGTGAAGGTGTTGTGTGTGCACGGGGATGTTCACAGCTACCCTTTGGTGTCGGTCCACATTGTTTTCAGAGGGGAAAAATTTATAGTGAAGGTGGCGGTTAATCCTCGCCTTACCCACTCTTTAATTTTGGGGACTGATTGGCCGGGATTTCGGGGTTTAATGACACGCCTAGTAAAGAGTGGGTCCTGCTATTTGACAGGGGGAGGTCCTGGTGTCGCTTTGGCGGGAGCAGCTGTCACAGAGCCGTCTACGTCATCTCCGCATCAGAGTGAGGGGCCGCCGGCTCCTCCTTTCTCTATTGGGGAATCCCTCGTGGATTTCCCATTAGAACAATCGCGAGACGAGACTCTGCGGCATGCGTTTGACCAAGTGAGAGTAATTGATGGTCAAACGCTCCAGCCGAACGCCACCCCGTCCTACCCCTACTTCGCCGTTATGAAGGATAGGTTATACCGAGTGACGCAGGACACTCAAATTAAAGAGCGAGTCACGCAGCTTTTGATTCCGAAGAGCCGCCGGGAATTGGTATTCCAGGCGGCTCGCTTTAATCCCATGGCTGGACACTTAGGGCAGGATAAGACACTAGCCCGAATAATGGCTCAATTCTATTGGCCGGGGATTCGCGGCGATGTTCGTATGTTCGTAGGTGGTGTACGGCATGCTGCGAATGCCAGTTAGTGAATCCAGCGGCCATTCCAAAAGCGCCTTTGCGCCCTCTTCCATTGATCGAGACCCCGTTTGAGAGAATTGGGATGGATCTCGTCGGGCCATTAGATCGGTCAGCACAGGGGTACCGCTTTATATTAGTTCTGGTGGACTATGCAACGCAATACCCGGAAGTAGTGCCTCTGCGCAATATCTCAGCACGCAGTATTGCGGAGGCACTCTTCCGCGTCATCTCCCGAGTCGGAATCCCAAAAGAGATTCTGACTGATCAAGGCACTACGTTTATGTCACGAACACTGCGCGAACTGTATGGGTTATTGGGGATTAAGCCGATCCGCACCAGTGTGCGTCACCCACAAACGGACGGTTTAGTAGAACGGTTCAACCGCACCCTCAAAAATATCATTAAAAAATTCGTAAGCGAGGACGCACGTAATTGGGATAAGTGGCTCGAACCCTTGTTGTTCTCAGTGCGAGAGGTTCCACAATCCTCCACGGGGTTCTCCCCGTTCGAGTTATTATATGGGCGCAAGCCACGCGGTATCCTAGACGTGCTGCGGGAAAATTGGGAGGAGGGACCTGCACCAAGCAAGAACGAAATTCAATATGTTATGGACCTGCGCGCAAAACTCCACACGCTCACCCACCTAACCCAGGAGAATTTGCGGCAGGCCCAGGAACGGCAAGCCCGCCTGTACAACAAGGGTACGCGCCTTAGGGAGTTCACACAGGGAGATAAAGTACTTGTACTGTTGCCCACTTTGAGCTCCAAATTGATCGCCAAGTGGCAAGGACCCTTTGAGGTCACACGGCGAGTCGGGGACGTCGATTATGAGGTGAGGCGAATGGACAGGGGTGGGGCGCTACAGATTTACCACCTCAATCTGCTTAAACTCTGGAATGAGGAGGTCCCTGTGGCGTTGGTGTCGGTGGTTCCGGAGAAGGCGGAGCTGGGGCCGGAGGTTCAAAAAGGGGCATTGGCATCCCGTACCTCTCCGGTCCCCTGTGGAGACCACCTCTCCCCGACCCAACTCACGGAGGTCGCCCAGTTGCAGACCGAGTTTTCGGATGTGTTCTCGCCCCTGCCCAGTCACACGAACCTCATAGAGCACCACATAGAGACGCCCCCGGGGGTGGTAGTGCGTAGCCGCCCTTACAGGCTGCCCGAACACAAAAAAAAAAGGTAGTTCGGGAAGAACTTGAGACCATGCTCGAAATGGGCATCGTCGAGGAGTCCCACAGTGACTGGAGCAGCCCGGTGGTCTTGGTACCCAAGGCCCACGGGTCGGTCCGGTTCTGTGTGGACTATAGAAAAGTCAACGCGGTGTCTAAATTTGATGCGTACCCAATGCCTCGTATTGATGAGTTGCTCGATCGACTCGGCACGGCTCGCTTTTATTCGACACTGGATTTGACGAAGGGATATTGGCAGATCCCCTTGACTCCACTATCCCGAGAAAAAATGGCCTTTTCCACACCGTTTGGTTTACACCAATTCGTCACACTTCCGTTTGGGCTGTTTGGGGCACCCGCGACGTTTCAGCGGCTGATGGATAGAGTCCTCCGCCCCCACGCCACTTATGCGGCTGCGTATCTAGATGATATAATCATCTATAGTAATGACTGGCCGAGGCACCTTGAACATCTGAGGGCTGTCCTTAGGTCGCTGAGGTGAGCGGGGCTCACAGCCAACCCAAAGAAGTGTGTGATTGGGCGGGTGGAAGTACGGTATCTGGGCTTCCACTTGGGCAACGGGCAGGTGCGTCCCCAAATTAATAAGACGGCCGCGATTGCGGCCTGCCCGAGGCCCAAGACCAAAAAGGGGGTGAGACAGTTCCTGGGGCTGGCTGGCTATTACCGTAGGTTTATACCTAATTATTCGGACGTCACCAGCCCGCTGACTGATCTCACTAAAAAGGGGGGCCCAGATCCGGTCCAGTGGACGGAGCAATGCCAGCGGGCTTTTTCAGAGGTAAAGGCTGCACTGTGTGGGGGGCCACTTTTACACTCCCCTGACTTTTCTCTCCCCTTTGTGTTGCAGACCGATGCGTTGGACAGAGGGCTGGGGGCAGTTTTGTCCCAGGAGGTGGAGGGGGAGGACCGCCCCGTCCTCTACATCAGTAGGAAGCTGTCAGTGCGTGAGGGGCGCTACAGCACCATTGAGAAGGAATGTCTAGCGATCAAGTGGGCGGTCCTCGCCCTCCGTTACTACCTGCTGGGGCGCCCCTACACCCTCTGTTCGGACCACGCGCCCCTCCAGTGGCTCCACCGCATGAAAGATGCCAACGCGCGGATCACCCGTTGGTATCTGGCACTCCAACCCTTTAATTTCAAGGTGGTCCACAGGCCGGGGGCGCAGATAGTCGTGGTGGACTTCCTCTCCCGTCAAGGGGGGGGGGGGGGGGGGGGGGGGGGGGAGTCGGCTGCAGGCCAGACGGCTGCCCGGCCTGAGTCGGGCGGTGGGGGTATGTGGCAGCGGGGGCGTGGTCAAGCACCGGTCTGTGACAGGAGGGCGGAGTCAGGGAAGGTAAGTGGCAGAATCACTACACCTGAGAGCAATTAACCTGTGTTTGTGTGTCTTCCCAGTGACCGCGCCCTATTTAAGGAGGGAGAGTGAGAGCAGAGGGAATGATCCCCGAACAAGACGCCTGTCGTGTGTGTCTGTCTGCTTAGAATAAATATTGTTCACTGAAAAGTGTGGCAATAAAAGCCCTATTTCCAAAACCTGATCTCTGTCCTGCCGTCCTCTGTGCTCCACCCACCCATACGAACTGCCACACTTCTTCTTTAAGAGGCTCCTCTGTCCTCCACTCATTACCTGTATTAATGGCACCTGTTTGAACTCGTTATCAGTATAAAAGACACCTGTCCACAACCTCAAACAGTCACACTCCAAACTCCACTATGGCCAAGACCAAAGAGCTGTCAAAGGACACCAGAAACAAAATTGTAGACCTGCACCAGGCTGGGAAGACTGAATCTGCAATAGGTAAGCAGCTTGGTGTGAAGAAATCAACTATGGGAGCAATTATTAGAAAATGGAAGACATACAAGACCACTGATAATCTCCCTCGATCTGGGGCTCCACGCAAGATCTCACACCATGGGGTCAAAATGATCACAAGCACGGTGAGCAAAAATCCCAGAACCACACGGGGGGACCTAGTGAATGACCTGCAGAGAGCTGGGACCAAAGTAACAAAGGCTACCATCAGTAACACACTACGCCGCCAGGGACTCAAATCCTGCAGTGCCAGACGTGTCCCCCTGCTTAAGCCAGTACATGTCCAGGCCCGTCTGAAGTTTGCTAGAGAGCATTTGGATGATCCAGAAGAGGATTGGGAGAATGTCATATGGCCAGATGAAACCAAAATAGAACTTTTTGGTAAAAACTCAACTTGTCGTGTTTGGAGGAGAAAGAATGCTGAGTTGCATCCAAAGAACACCATACCTACTGTGAAGCATGGGGGTGGAAACATCATGCTTTGGGGCTGTTTTTCTGCAAAGGGACCAGGACGACTGATCCGTGTAAAGGAAAGAATGAATGGGGCCATGTATCGTGAGATTTTGAGTGAAAACCTCCTTCCATCAGTAAGGGCATTGAAGATGAAACGTGGCTGGGTCTTTCAGCATGACAATGATCCCAAACACACCGCCCGGGCAACGAAGGAGTGGCTTCGTAAGAAGCATTTCAAGGTCCTGGAGTGGCCTAGCCAGTCTCCAGATCTCAACCCCATAGAAAATCTTTGGAGGGAGTTGAAAGTCTGTGTTGCCCAGCGACAGCCCCAAAACATCACTGCTCTAGAGGAGATCTGCATGGAGGAATGGGCCAAAATACCAACAGTGTGTGAAAACCTTGTGAAGACTTACAGAAAACGTTTGACCTCTGTCATTGCCAACAAAGTATTGAGATGAACTTTTGTTATTGACCAAATACTTATTTTCCACCATAATTTGCAAATAAATTCTTTAAAAATCAGACAATGTGATTTTCTGGATTTTTTTTCTCATTTTGTCTCTCATAGTTGAAGTGTACCTATGATGAAAATTACAGGCCTCTCTCATCTTTTTAAGTGGGAGAACTTGCACAATTAGTGACTGACTAAATACTTTTTTGCCCGTGTGTGTGTGTATATTTTAGAGATGCACTGATTGCAATTTTTTGGGCTGATTCCGATTTCCCATGGAGTGTGACCTGCCGATACCGATTTTGGCTGATTCCGATTTCATTTTTTCAAACCACTTCACAGCACACACAGACTATTTTCTTTTTATCTTTTCTTTAATAGAACATTCTGCCAGATTTTCAGTAATAAATTTAACACCTCAAAGGTTGAAAACAAACAAAAAGACATTGTTCTTTGTAAAATCTTTCTTCATGTTTAATATTAACATATTAATTCCTGAAATAGGAAATTCACACAGACATTTTTTCTTTTCCCATCCAATATCTGGCACAAAAACAACTTCCCCCTCATATATTATTTGCCTACTGCAATGGAACACACTTTCATAAGCCTGTTTAGATCTGAAAACTTCTGCCTTATAGAACAACCCATTTCTTCATTCAGTATCAAAATACAAAAATAATTTCCAGTCATACTTATACCATAGCCATTCTATCATCTTTGTCAAATGTGTATTTGTAGAGTAATTTCCCATGGAATCAAGTGCAACCAAGCCTGTAAAACAAACAAAGACATTTTTTTTCTCTCTCTCTTTGTACAAATCTAATGTATTAATTCCTGTAATGGGAAATTCATACAACCACAAACATATTCTTCTTTTCACATCCAATATCTGGCACACAAAAAAAATTCATTAGATTTGGATATATTGCTTTGGAACACTTTCATATTTAGGTCTGAAAACTTAACCCTTATGGAACAGCCCTTTTCTTCTTCCCACATTCAGTAACAAAAAATACAAAAATAATTTTCAGTCATACTGCCATCTGCCATTATATCATATTTGACAAATGTGTATTTGTCTGGTCTTTTTCAATGAAAACAGGTGATACACTTGCCATATAAGGATATACAATTAACAAGTAAATAAAAATAAATAGGTGAAACTTAAATAAAAGTGCATGTAAGAGTGTTAATCTATTAGCCAGTGAATGCACACTTGACTATTGTAATTACTTGTGCATTAATGGCAAGTTTTTCTTTGAAAACAGAAGCATTTCTACCTTGTCACCAGAGTCTGTTTCTTCTGTCATCTACCACATGTCCAGCCAAGCTAAATAAGCGCTCACTGTCAACACTTGTGCATGGCGCACACGGGCAAGCTGAGCTAGAGCAGGGAAACGGTCTTTGTTTATCCTCCAATAGGCCAGTGCATTCTCACCTCTGCCAATAGGCACGTAGCTCTGTACCTGCACAGACAAGGGGCTGGCCAGATGTTGTTCCACCTCAGTATTTTCCTTCAAGATTTCATCATGAAGTGAAAGCAGTATGCTGCATGGCTTTTTGGCAGCAGATGCTTCCTCTGGGTCAGGTTCAGAGGCTATGGATTCTTCAGCAGGTTCCTCTGGTGTGCATGTGAACTCCCTCTGCAGTGCAGTCTGAAGCTCCTGGATCACTTGATCTTTCAGTTCTCTCGAGAAGTAACGATTTTTATACCTTTTGCACAATAGTAAGATTCAAAAATAATTGTTTCATGAGTTGTTTGTTTAAATAGGCTACATTACATACATACATAGGCCTACATTACCAACTTACCTTGGGTCAAGAACCGTGGCCAACGTGTAAAGGGGCTCCTTTTCGATGTCACCAAACCTTCTCCGAACTGCCTCCAACAAGGTTGATTTTGCCGTACCCACTCCATGGCCTGTATCAGCTGTTCTCTCCAAAAGCCGTTTCAGTACAGTGATTGATGGAATGACGTCTGAGGCTAATGCAGTTGATGAACTTATCTCCTTTGTAAGCTGTTCCAAAGGAGCGAGAAGAGTGAGCACGTTCTCAATTAACCCCCACTGATTCGCACTTAGAGTGGCTGGTAGTTCGTGGTCTGCTGCGAAAGCCCCTAGCGCACATTTCTGCTCAATCAATGACTGTAGCATATAGAAGGTGCTATTCCATCTTGTAATGACATCTTGTTGTAGGCATTTCCTTTGTTGACCGAGCTCTGCTTGGATAGTATACAGACGTGAGGAGGCCAGTGGTGAGTGTTTAAAATGTCCAACGATTTTTCTCCCCGTTTTCACCGTGTCAATGATGCTGCGTTGGGACAGCAGACACTCGTTCACTGCCAGCTGCAGCGTGTGTGCCATGCAGGGCAAGCTTGGCAAGTCAGCGTCTTTCACTGCTTTAATCATGTTCCTCGCATTGTCCCGCAACACCACATGAACCCTTGTCTCGTCGATTCCCCAATGTTGTAGCATTCTCTCGAAGGCAAAGACCAGATTCGCGGCAGTGTGGGACCCGGTCATCTCTTGACATTGTAGCATGACATGTACCTCTTTTCCACCAAATCAGTTCCAGGGCTGGTTCGGGGCCGGTGCGGGTGCTGGTTCACAACTCGTTCAACTTGCGAGCCAGCTGAGAACCAGTTTGCTTTTCCATAGCTCGCGGTGCTAAGGGAAGCCACGTCATTACGTTGCTGTATACGTCAGTTACGTTGCTGTATACGTCAGTTACGTCACTACGTTTGCATAAACCTTAGCGTGAATATCGAAGCAAAAACAACATGGAAGAAGCAGCAGCAACAACAACAACAGTAATAATAATGGCTGACTTTGCGTTTGTACAGCTGCTGCTTCTCGTCGCTTAAAAATGGCGATCTTTCGCGGTCTTGTTATTGTTGTTGGTCTTAACAACTCCGCCCCCCCGCTGACGTAAGCGGTTCTTTCCTCTGGCCCAGCAGAGAGTTGGTGCGAGCCTGGAACTGGTT
The DNA here is from genome assembly GCF_027579695.1 of Neoarius graeffei. Taxonomy (NCBI): domain Eukaryota; kingdom Metazoa; phylum Chordata; class Actinopteri; order Siluriformes; family Ariidae; genus Neoarius; species Neoarius graeffei. Next base: position 3,421,233 of record NC_083571.1, read on the forward strand.
TTTCTGGCCCCAGAGCCAGTTCCTTGTCAGTGGAATCAGAAAACCCAGTTCCAAACTAAGCACTGGCCCCGAACCAGCCCTGGAACTGCTTTGGTGGAAAAGGGGCAATGGTGGAGTTGAAAATTGTCATCCACCCACTGTGCAGTTAGGCTCAGCATCGACATCAGGCTTACATTAGACGTCCAAATGTCCATGGTAAAACTAAAACGAGTTTTGGGATTTGCATGCAAGATTCTGTGAATGAACTGTGAGACGTTCTCAAACATCTCCTTAAGCGCAACATCCGAGAAATACCGTCTGCTTGGTATTTCATTCATATCTTGGGCTCAGGTGGTTAATAAGACTTCTGAAACCGATATTTTCAACCACGGAAAACAGCTGATCATCCAGAGCAATGAACTCCATAATTTTCCTTGTTATGGCTTTACTCTTTTCACTGCTGAAAAAAATTTACCAGAGGTTGCTGACTAGTGGATGGATCATCACCTGGTTCAGAGCTCATATCAGCTTGACGTTTAGTCTGGCAGCCTTTGTTAGCATCTTCAAACTTTGCGAAATCAGCTAGGTGATGCCGTTTTAAATGCCGGATCAAATTGGTTGTACCAAATGTTTTTGCCGTGGTCCCTCCACGCCTTACTTGGCATTTGCAGGTGTCACAAATTGCAAAGTTGTTGTCTTCTTCAGACACACTAAAGAACTTCCATATAGCCAACATCTTGGTTACCGTTAACTCGAGTGAGTTCTAGGCTGTGTGAGTTTGGTATTGCGCGTGGTGTGGTCATGTGATACACAAGTTTTGATCGGCAGAAAATTGGCAGATGGGTTGTTTTACAATCAGGGTACAAAGTTTGTGTCACAGGGGTCCAAAATTCAAATTGATTCAAACTGGTTCTTGTACCAGTGTTTAAGTGAAGGACAAGTTAAAGAACAGATTTCAGGTAATTTTTTGATGGTAGTTTTGTGTAATCTGCTATAAGGTGGGAGAAACAAATGAAGTGATTCTCGGAGAGGACATTTTTTTTTTGACAATTCAGAATCCACTACTTCCATAGTGCTTTTAAATATAAGGCTGTAAGCTTTGTGTTAGTTGTCTCTAATATTTATGTCCCAATATCTTGACCACATTATAGGATGAAAATAATAATTTTAGATATGTTATTTTATATTGAAAAATTAGCTGTCTCGGAGAGGACGTTTTTTTGACACAATTACAGACTAATTTGATCAAAATAGTCTGAAAACTTACTGGCATTCAACATTAAAACTTAACTATGTTTCCAATGATATGGAACCAAATATGTGTTTTATGGTATAAAGAATGATTTAAGTGCATCCCTTTTGGAGCTACCTGTGGGCAAAAAAAGCACTTTTTCTAAGGCCCAATCCCAATTCTAATTTCTACCCCTCCCCCTCCCCCTTCGCCTTCCCCTTGGCCCTTCCCCTTGAAACTGAGCTACAAGGGATAGGGCTTGAAATTCAACCCTTACGTATTGGGATAGCCCTTCAATGATCGCATACGTCATCGCGTACCTCCGTCAGCGTTTACGTTAGCAAAACGCAACCAAATGCGTCATTGGCTGCGACCAGCCGCTACAGTCAGAGCCAGAAATCTCTGCTGGCAGGGTGTGATTTGTTAACTAACACCACTGAATGGGAGATCTTTGGCGCTTCGTGCACCACATCCGACAGAATGAGGTGTCAGAACACTCATGTAAACAATAAAAGCGAGAATAACAGAACAAAACGTACGCAGTAAAGCAACCGAAAACAATACTCACTCCCAAAGCTTTTTAGCAGCAGCTTGGATTTCAGAAATCGCTGCTCATTCTCAGCTCGAAAGCGAATCAAGCGGCGTGTTTCCTCTGGATAACAACTTAAAACACGTAAATAATGGAGAAAATACATTTATGACAATCTTTCGCCGCGGGAACCGCCATCTTTATGAAATCCGCATGAAATCTCGCTGAAATCCGCATGGCATTGTGGGAAATCACTCAAACCCCTTCGTTCTGAGTCTGCTCCAGGAAAATCTCCGTTTGGAGGGGTACAGAAGCCCTCCCCCTTCCCCTACCCCTCCGCGTTAACTGGGATTGGGATACCCCTACCCCTTCACGTGAACGCGCAAAATGGAGGGGAAGGGCCAAGGGGTTGGTCCAAGGGGTGAAATGGGATTCGGCCTAAATGACACGAGTAATTTTGCTAAATATGACATATATTGCCATACATTCACCAAAAATAACGTTATCACCAAATGTTTTTTTGCATGGTAAATAGAGCGATCACAGGGCTACAATAAACAACCAAGTTTATTTAGTCAAGCCTTTTGATATTGAAGATAATAAGTGTTAAATGTGATTTTTAGCTTGCGGACCCTGATTGTAAAACAACCCATATTTTGATTTTGACCGGCCTGTCGCTGGTCATGGCTGATCACGTGAAAATTGGCCGATTCTGATTGGCAGCCGGTCAATCGGTGCATCTCTATATTATATATATACACACACACAACCCTGATTCCAAAAAAGTTGGGACAAAGTACAAATTGTAAATAAAAACGGAATGCAATGATGTGGAAGTTTCAAAATTCCATATTTTATTCAGAATAGAACATAGATGACATATCAAATGTTTAAACTGAGAAAATGTATAATTTAAAGAGAAAAATTAGGTGATTTTAAATTTCATGACAACAACACATCTCAAAAAAGTTGGGACAAGGCCATGTTTCCCACTGTGAGACATCCCCTTTTCTCTTTACAACAGTCTGTAAACGTCTGGGGACTGAGGAGACAAGTTGCTCAAGTTTAGGGATAGGAATGTTAACCCATTCTTGTCTAATGTAGGATTCTAGTTGCTCAACTGTCTTAGGTCTTTTTTGTCGTATCTTCCGTTTTATGATGCGACAAATGTTTTCTATGGGTGAAAGATCTGGACTGCAGGCTGGCCAGTTCAGTACCCGGACCCTTCTTCTACGCAGCCATGATGCTGTAATTGATGCAGTATGTGGTTTGGCATTGTCATATTGGAAAATGCAAGGTCTTCCCTGAAAGAGACGTCGTCTGGATGGGAGCATATGTTGCTCCAGAACCTGGATATACCTTTCAGCATTGATGGTGTCTTTCCAGATGTGTAAGCTGCCCATGCCACACGCACTAATGCAACCTCATACCATCAGAGATGCAGGCTTCTGAACTGAGCGCTGATAACAACTCGGGTCGTCCTTCTCCTCTTTAGTCCGAATGACACGGCGTCCCTGATTTCCATAAAGAACTTCAAATTTTGATTCGTCTGACCACAGAACAGTTTTCCACTTTGCCACAGTCCATTTTAAATGAGCCTTGGCCCAGAGAAGACGTCTGCGCTTCTGGATCATGTTTAGATACGGCTTCTTCTTTGAACTATAGAGTTTTAGCTGGCAACGGCGGATGGCACGGTGAATTGTGTTCACAGATAATGTTCTCTGGAAATATTCCTGAGCCCATTTTGTGATTTCCAATACAGAAGCATGTCTGTATGTGATGCAGTGCCGTCTAAGGGCCCGAAGATCACGGGCACCCAGTATGGTTTTCCGGCCTTGACCCTTACGCACAGAGATTCTTCCAGATTCTCTGAATCTTTTGATGATATTATGCACTGTAGATGATGATATGTTCAAACTCTTTGCAATTTTACACTGTCGAACTCCTTTCTGATATTGCTTCACTATTTGTCGGCGCAGAATTAGGGGGATTGGTGATCCTCTTCCCATCTTTACTTCTGAGAGCCGCTGCCACTCCAAGATGCTCTTTTTATACCCAGTCATGTTAATGACCTATTGCCAATTGACCTAATGAGTTGCAATTTGGTCCTCCAGCTGTTCCTTTTTTGTACCTTTAACTTTTCCAGCCTCTTATTGCCCCTGTCCCAACTTTTTTGAGATGTGTTGCTGTCATGAAATTTCAAATGAGCCAATATTTGGCATGAAATTTCAAAATGTCTCACTTTCGACATTTGATATGTTGTCTATGTTCTATTGTGAATACAATATCAGTTTTTGAGATTTGTAAATTATTGCATTCCGTTTTTATTTAGAATTTGCACTTTGTCCCAACTTTTTTGGAATATATATGATTCCACGCTTATGGGTACTGAAATGGGGACATGAACTTATTCACCTAAAACCATTTCTTTTTTTACCATCAGGTCACAAAACATGTAATCTTTAATGAATGATATGTTAAAAGATAACTTTAATTTTCTGAGATGTAATAAAAACATATTTATATGCCAAAGTCAAGCCTATGAGTTCCAAAATGATGTCTGTTACATTACTTCCGTTACGATTGTCCATCTCGTGTCTGTTACAAATTAATTACAATCTAGCTATATACCATGTTAATCTTATTGAAAGAATGTGTATGTTTATTCTACTACACATGTTTATTAATTAATTCATTCATTCATTATCTCTAGCCGCTTTATCCTTCTACAGGGTCGCAGGCAAGCTGGATCCTATCCCAGCTGACTACGGGCGAAAGGCGGGGTTCACCCTGGACAAGTCGCCAGGTCATCACAGGGCTGACACATAGACACAGACAACCATTCACACTCACATTCACACCTACGCTCAATTTAGAGTCACCAGTTAACCTAACCTGCATGTCTTTGGACTGTGGGGGAAACCGGAGCACCCATGTTTATTAATTATATTTGCTAAAACATCACCTTCCTATGTTTCAAAAAGTAATTCTACATTGTTAAAATTGAGAATCTATATGTCCACAACACTTCTGTTACGTTCTGACTTTGGCATATAAATATGTTTTTATTACATCTCAGAAAATTAAAGTTATCTTTTAACATATCATTCATTAAAGATTACATGTTTTGTGACCTGATGGTAAAAAAAAGAAATGGTTTTAGGTGAATTTTTAAAAATAAGTTCATGTCCCCATTTCAGTACCCATAAGCGTGGAATCACTCAAATAAAATCAATACATACACACTTTTAGTTCAGTTTGGTTCACACAAACATTTACACACAACTTTCTGAAAAGATTGAGATCCTAAATGAGGCCTGATGTTAGTGATGGATAACTACATTATTATTATTATTATTATTATTATTATTAACCAGTGTCTCACTCTCTCACTGATAAACAACAATAATTCAGCAAGTTTTCACTCATGAATGAGTGTGTGTATGTTGAGAGTGTGTGTTTTCCCTGAAGCAGGCTGAGAGTGTGTGTGTGTGTGTGTACCTGTGTGTGTGTGTGAACCCCAGCAGCTCAGGCTGTCAGTGCAGTGCAGTGCTGCTCCTCCTCTCAGCCCTGCAGCCCTGCGCTCTCCCAGACAGGGAAACACAGCCAGGAGGAGCTTCAGGAGGAACAATGAACCTCATCAGACTGCTCAGCTGCTTACTCAGGTCGAAAAGAAAAGAAAAGAAAAGCTGCAGCTCTTCTTCTTCTGTTGTGATTTTACAGCGCAGTTAATGTTCAGCGCCGCCTGCTGGAGAACTCTGTAACTGTCCGTTACCATGGAAACCAAACCGGAAGTGTTCAGACTCGGATGAATGTGGTGGTGTGTTCATGCAGGTTTGTCTCCCTGGTCTTCAGGAGAACATTTCATGACCTTAAGTACATGAAGAAAAAAAAAACACTGAGACAAATATAAAAACGTACACATAGTTACCTTGAGGTCCAATAATGATCCCTGGGGTACTTTAGTGTCGATTGTACCTTGGGGGACAGAAATGGACTCCGACTGTACCCCTATTTCTGGCAGATTTTAGTTCGAAAAACTACCACATTACAAAATAATCAGCGAACACTGTTGTATTCGCTCTTCTGATCTCACTTCAGCTGTGTTCAGCACCGGGGCTAGGCCCACACGTCTACAGCGTCGGAGTCTTACTGAGTGAAGCCGAGAGCCAATGGAACGGCACGGTAATGATAATGATGTTAGTTCAAGATGAAGTAGATTGAGCAGCAGAATCTGTAGACCTGAAGCACTGCTAATTTGTAATAGTTTGATCATTTGTAGATCATGAGAATAGTATCGTTCCAACCACAAATCTTGAGGTGTATTTTTCCCACTCCCTGTTCCAAAACTGTTTTGTACTTGCTGTTTCAAATGCCAGTGATTTTATTTATAATAACAACAACAATAATAAATACTAAAATACTCGACTTGTCATTTTCACTGTTGTGTATTGAGACGGAGATCACTACATGTATGTTAGATCTCATGCATGTACATTTTCTACAAGGTCACAGGGGCTGGTCTGTTAGGTGGGGTTTACATTAGACCGTATCAGCGGATCATCAGATTAACGTTTTTAAAACGATTAGTGTGCACACAGCAACGCCAATACACGGATACGCTCGGCTCCACAGGCATCCTGCGCTCCAAATCACTCCGCCCTGAACAGCGAGTGCCCTCTGGAGGGTGCGCACTCCGGCCCTGCGCAGCTCACAGAGCGCGCGAGTGAAGTGAACAAGCAGTGATTCGGGACTGAGCCGCTGTGTGTGTGATCCCAGCGCATATCACTTACCACTTGCAAGTGGAAGGATGGCAAGCCTAAAGACAATCATAACTACACAATGGGCAGTATTTGCATCAGTATTTGCAGTATTTTCATACTTTTATACTCTTTAATGAAAGGTGATACAAGGCGGAAGTCCGCACCATTTTTCAGCAGTCGCATCACATGACCAACGCCAGCGAATCAGGAAGGTGGATGTCACAGTGACGTTGTCCAATGACGATGCCAGCTAGAGCTCATCTCGTCACACAGCAAGGCACGCGTCACACATCTCGCCCCCAGCAGGGCGCGCGTCACACATCTCGCCCCACAGCAGGGCACGCGTCACACATCTCGTCACACAGCAAGGCACGCGTCACACATCTCGCCCCACAGCAGGGCGCGCGTCACACATCTCGCCCCACAGCAGGGCGTGCATCACACATCTCGCCCCACAGCAGGGCGCGCGTCACACATCTCACCCCACAGCAAGGCGCACCTCACACATCTCGCCCCACAGCAGGGCGCGCGTCACACATCTCGCCCCACAGCAGGGCGTGCATCACACATCTCGCCCCACAGCAGGGCGCGCGTCACACATCTCACCCCACAGCAAGGCGCACCTCACACATCTCGCCCCACAGCAGGGCGCGCGTCACACATCTCGCCCCACAGCAGGGCGCGCTTCACACATCTCGCCCCCCAGCAGGGTGCGTGTCACACATCTCGCCCCACAGCAGGGCGCGCTTCACACATCTCGCCCCCCAGCAGGCCGTGCAATGTAATGAATCATCACCGCCATGACCCATGACTCGGAACCGGAGAGCAGTGGACGGGTTGTGTGTCTGTGCTGTGATGAACAGAGGTCTCCAGCAGGCGGCGCTGTGAACACGAACTCTCAGGTAAACCGAAACTCACCACAGAAGAAGCAGCAGCTGGAGGGTTTATTGATCCTGTTGGTGTCTTTCACCATCGGGGTTTCCATCATTCTCCTCTCTGTGTGTGAATAAATCCTCCTGGGCGGGGTTTAATCCTCCTGGGCGGGGTTACACAGATAGAGTTCCAGGGAAAAAGCTGAACTCCTCTGAAAGCCCAGAGTTGTGTGCGTTTGTGTTGGAGGTTCTGTGTTAAGCCGGTGTTCTGATAAACGGTCCTCCATCCACGAAGCGTCCTACGGTAGGAGGGGATGTCAGACATGTCTGTCGAGCAGTCCTACATTGCAGGAAATCCTACAGTGTGATTCAACTTTAACTTTTAGTTATAGTTCGCGTTTTTTCCCTCTGCAAAGAACAGCTTCTACACTGATACAACGTCCACCAACCCTGTCAGAATTCATATGAATGTAGGACGTCCTGACAATTCAAACGACTCCGTCAGAATATGTAGAATTAATAGGTTTTATTTTTGTCACTATTCACAAGTACCATTTGCTCTATTAAAATGAGTGTAGGACGTTCTTACAATTCAAATGACACCGCAGGACGTTCTCACAACTCATATGACCCCGTCAGAATATGCTTCTACAGGATAGGAGTGTAGGACGTTCTGACAGTTCAAACGACCTCGTCAGAATATTCTTTTACTTTAATATATGAATGCAGGACTTTCTGACAACTCAATGACCATCAGATACGCCTTTACATTAACATATGAATGTAGGAAGTTTTGACAATTCAAATGACCCCACCAGAATATACTACACTCACTGTAAAAAAGAATAAGTTAAGCTTACTTGAAAAAAGGTGGAAACTCGTTGCCTCCAATAAATGAAGTAATATAACTTGTTCTCTTTCAAGTTATCTTTACGTTTAAAAGTAATCTCCACTGAAAATATTTGTTATCCTTACTTGGAACTTGAATGTTGAGGTTGCTTAAAACCAACTCGTAATGTTTACTTCATACCAGCTAGTAAAGGTTACTTGGAGCAAAGTTGTGTTTACTGGTGTTAAATGGGTTTCTCTTACTTTCAGCTGTGTAATGGAACCTAATTCCTGATTGTAAGGTTTACTTGCAGAATCTACACCTTACTTATTTGTAAGTATCAGCAACTTGAACAATTAATGTCTCACTTACACAATAAATGTTATGTTATTTTTATTGCAAGACATAAAACGGCATAACAACATATTGGAGCATCAACACAGTTTTCATTCAGTCAATAACTTTTTTAAAGCTTACTTTCATTTAACACACCCAACCCAGAGAAGCATAACATTCCACTTAGTGTCAGTCCACCATTTCTGGAATTAAACTCATTTTCTCCACCTCCACTCGAGTTAAATAACTGAGTTTTACCTTTCTCCTGTTCATCCAGCCGTTCTCCTTGTCTGGCGACGCAACAGCACACAGAAAACAAACTTCCACAACTCATTTTGAATGATTTCATTTTATTGGAACACTTCAAGATGGCCAACTATTTGTTTTGAACAGGTTTACGGATTTGCACCAAATCTTACAAAACTTGTGTTGTGCGCGTGCGCAGTGGGGCTCTGAAGAACGAGTAGGGTGTAGAACAACTCCAACAGCTGGTCAGATAGGTCAGAAGTTGAAGCGCTTTGGTGGAAGATCGTGAAGCGGAGATATTTCAGATGTATTGGAGCAATTCCAGCGTTATGGATGTGACACTTGAACTCAAAATGGCAACAAATGACCCGGTGCATGTTTTATTGTCTCCCAGTATTTAAACAGGTGTTGCATATTTTAAGGCTGTACCATACTGGAGAAGTGATAGAACAAGAACAATTCCCATAGTACATCTAGGGCATGCCAGAAAATGCTAATAAAAGATGCGTTATGGATGTGACAGATAAAGTATCACTTTTCTTGGGTGACTGTACATTTTTATCAAACTCTGTGAAATCGTAAACCTAATGTCGAAATGGAGATATCCATTTGATAGAGGGGTCCAAGGTGAATATTAAAAAATCTTTGTTTAAAATATTTTGTATTTCATGCAGAGTTTCGGAAGGAAAAGTCAGCGTTATGGATGTGACGAAATTCCGTTATGGATGTGACGCGTCTGAAATAGACATGGCGTATGTTTAGAAAATCAGCAATTTAACCACCATAACCCTTTGAAAAACTCTCTAAATATCAGCTAAAACTATCAAAGTTCTTAAATAATATTTAGGATGGCTATTGTTTTGCTGTTTTGTGGATTTTAGCATACATTTCTGTGGCTTGTGGGAATAATATAGAATTGTACATGATCAAAGTTGATTTTAGCTTGGGGTTTACATTATAAGAAAGAAAGACTGTATTAGGTTGGTTACAAATTGGTTCAACTTATTCACATCTGTAAAATACAGGCGTAGGTGATATCTCTGGGAGTGGTTTTGATGTATTACATGTTGCTTTATTTTTGCATGGTGAGGTTGACATTTACATGGAATTGCCCATTGCAAGACTCACGCAATGGTTAGAAATCAGCACTATGTTAGATTAAGTAGTAAAGATTGAATGCACGCCGTTAATCTGCACCGTTTATAGCACAGCTGATGTAGGACAAAAATCTGTTCAAATGCCAAGAAATATATCTGTGACGAATCTCAGTCATCCAGGTCCATAGTAATCTGTAATGTAATTCGTCACAGATATGTTTCTACGCACTTTGGGATGAGATCCCTATGAGAGGACTTCCAGAAAACTGGCAGACATCTTAGCCAGAGAGGATCGTTCATTTCTGTCAACCTGGAACGACCATCACTGAACAGAGGTGGGGGTCTAAGACATCTTTTATCAGCCATCAGCATTCTGATTCGGATTATCTTCACAGATTCTCCCTATTAAGGGCAGCACGGTGGTGTAGTGGTTAGCGCTGTCGCCTCACAGCAAGAAGGTCCGGGTTCGAGCCCTGTGGCCGGCGAGGGCCTTTCTGTGCAGAGTTTGCATGTTCTCCCCGTGTCCGCGTGGGTTTCCTCCGGGTGCTCCGGTTTCCCCCACAGTCCAAAGACATGCAGGTTAGGTTAACTGGTGACTCTAAATTGAGCATAGGTGTGAATGTGAGTGTGAATGGTTGTCTGTGTCTACGTGTCAGCCCTGTGATGACCTGGCGACTTGTCCAGGGTGAACCCCGCCTTTCGCCCGTAGTCAGCTGGGATAGGCTCCAGCTCGCCTGCGACCCTGTAGAAGGATAAAGCGGCTACAGATAATGAGATGAGATGAGATTCTCCCTATTAGTCAGACAGAAGTGAGGAAGCCTTTAGGATGAGAGGCGAAATGTTTTCAAGAATCTTCAAGCAAGTCCAGTTGCTCTCTTCAACCAACCACACAATGCCAAGAAATGACGTTTTGTGCTCTGCGCATGCGCAGTGGGGCTTTGTAGGACAGTTTATGAGAACAGCCGGAGATGAGGTGTGTGTTAAAGCCGGAGATGAGGTGTGTGAAAGTGCAGCTTGTTTCATGGTCACTAAACAGTGTTTGTTAAATTATTAGTGTTTATTAGCAGCTAAGGATGAAGCCCAAGGCAGCTTTCTCCTGATTCGCTCTTTTCACACTTCCGGGTTTGAGAAGGCGGAAACTCGTTGTTGTGTAAACTCACTTCCGGTTAATGCAGCAAGAAATAATAATAATAATAATAATAATAACAGCAGAGGCGACATCTCAGTGTCCCTGTTCTGTACCTGGCTGTCAAACAAACACACACAAGCAGCCGCAGCTGAGTTTTCATGGCTTCCCGAACAGCGGTTCTGAACGGAGCGGATGGGTTCGAGCGGTCCGCCGGGATGAAGGTCCGGACTTCACGATACTCCGAGGGAGTCGGTTTGTTTGTCGCCGGCGCTTTCATGAAGCTGACTCCACTCCAGCCATCGGCCGGAAGCGGTTAAAGCTCGGTTCAGTGCCGGCCCGGTTCTGGTGGAATAGCTGGGATGGGTCATTCTCAGAAAATGTGACAAATTCAGTTTTAAACATATAGCTTGTTTTTTCTTTAAAACCATTAATCCTGGCTGTCTATTATACATTTATTATTTAACAGTGCAAAAATGTTATTTAGCCTAAATATAACAATGTTATTACCGCCATGTGTCTAAACGAAGATTAGTGGAATTTGAATGCAAATAATCCTCTTTTTTAATTTTCACTTTTCTTTCTGAAATATTACCTCGATACCGCCACTCTTTATTGTGGAAAATATCATGATCTTTGCTTCCACAGATTTTGGTGTACAGACTGAAATACACGTGCAGGAATGGGCACTCTCCTGATCCCCAACTGGTAAAATCATGCTGTAATTCAGGGCTTTGATGATAGAGGGCAGTGCAACTCCATGAAGAAGGACCAGGATGTTGAGCAGCCATTTTGAAAAAAATCACTGGTGCATGAGTGTTGGAATCCAGGATAGTGATCAGGTAAATATGAAATTTTGAGATGTCAGGGAAATGAACTCTCTCTCCTGTTACCCCTGAATGATAAATATAATGCTTCTGCATGTTGAAAAAGTTTAGTTAACTAAGTACTAAGATGGGATAATAAATGCATAATTTATCATTTATTCTGCACTCAGTAACCTAAAAATGCCATGAGATGTCCTTACCATTACCCAGTGTTGTCTTTACCGTTACTCTGTAGGGTAACGGTAAAGACAAAATGTTTAATTCCTGAATAGCCTTTTTTTTTTTTTTTAGACTTATGGCTTGGTCTAATGTTTATAGGTCACAGAAGTTCAGTTAAAGCTAGACGGTGAAATTTAGTTGCGTCTGAAATGTGGTGATTGTGATATGTTTATTTCTGTAATATATCACAAAATATCAGACCATTCTGTGGCTGGGAAGTTATTTAATTTGAGCGGATTAAAGCAAATAATGTGCATGACATCGCTCACTTGGCGCAGTCAAGCAGACAGAGGAAGTCCGTGTGCGCATGCGCAGGTTTACCTTCTTCTTTTGGGTTTTACGGCAGCTGGCATCCACAGTGTTGCATTACTGCCATCTACAGGTTTCCCTTTGAGCGTGCACTGACTGTTCCATCATTCTGTTGCTAAACGAACAGCTGATCACACCGAGGTGCTCGCTGAGCGCCCATATTTATTAGTTTGGTCCTGCGTTTCCTTTCCTTCGTATGTAAAATTAACATCTTTTCTTCTCACTTTCTGTTACTGTAGTCGCTCTTTGACACTTCATTCGCACACTCACGTCCTCCATTTTTCTCTCCTGTTTCAAATTTGTGTCCCGCAATGTCTTGCATGAACGGGGAAAGCCCACCACGTGATGCAGGACATAGTATGTTGAATTGGGTCATGGTGAAGCAGGAAAAAGTAGCGGAGAATTTAGGGCCACACAGAGATAAATTCATTAATCATTGTATTAAAAAAAGAAAAAACTAATAAAATTGGAAGTCTGTGATTCGAGCTTTCGGTCCACAAACAAAAATAATTGGGTGTCGGGAAAATTCTTTTTATGAACTACGCTTGAAAAATCTGAAAGGCAGTACAGCTTTAAAATATCGATCTGCTTGAGCCTAATGATGTATTCTTTTCATATCTAGGCCTAAACAATGGCTGGTGGTAAAGGCAAAGAGAACTGGATTCCAAAAAAGATCCTTATGGCTAAACGCAGAGCAAGGCTATACCGAGATCCTGAAGCTCATGAGCTATACAAAGAAAGAGAAAGGCAAAGGTTAGTATATTCAAAACTGAACCTGAATATTACAGAAATATTACAAACTATGAACTTTATGAAAATAGGCAGCTTTTAAAAGCTGGTTTGGTATGGGAATATTCAAAATCAAGGCACTTTTACTTCTGAAGTGCAGACATGTTGAGAAATGGATGGTCTACAAAATATTCTTCATTTTTCAGGTATCGGCAAAGAAAAGCAGCTGGTAAGATCAAAACTGTCCATGACTTATCTGACTGCTCGTACAGAGAACAGCTTCAAAAGTGGCGCGAGTCAAAACGTAAAGAACGCATGGCCAAGAAAGAAGCAGAGAGGCATGCAAATAATGCTGAACCAGCTTTGCTTATAACACCAGTGAGAAATGCCCATCAAAACATTGGTTCCCCAGCCCCATCCCATCAAAGAAGGGCAGGGAGAAAGATGTATCGTGAAGACGGAAAGGCCTATCGAATGATTGAAAAATGGCAGCAACAAGTTCAAAACCTCAAAAATGAATTTGCTAGATACAAACGACGCCATAAAAAGATAATCCAAGAGTCTAACCTTCGTGCTACCAGTAATGCATGTACCAAACTATGGGTTAGTGATTCCCCAGCTACAAAAGCCAAGAAACTTACTGAGTCAGCCAGCAGAACTGAAGTCCGAAGACGGTTGACTTTAGGTTTCTGTCTTGCTCATTCTATCCAAAAGAAAATGTCTGAGACTAATTCAAAGAAAAGAAAAAAGCTTGTACAAGTCTTGATGGCTAACAATCTCCTTAAGAAGTATTGTTTCATGAGGAAGGCTGCCATTGAGCTGAAATTATCAAGGATGAAATTGCAACAAAAAAGAGACGCTGTCCTGAATGAAATGGCCATAACAAAACGAGCAACATCTACTGTCACAAAATTAGCCCACATGTCACAAAGGGATCGAGCAACAGAACACCTCGGTCATGAGGCTCACCCCGACCTCTCTGTGGAAGGATGTTGGCCAGAAGGCATCTCGTCTGAGCGAACCTGGCTTGATCATGGCTACATCATTGCTCCTGTTTCAGGTATGGTTTATGGCTGTGTGATACTGACAGAAAATGGTATCTCGATATTTTCTGGGATTTTCTCAATAACGATAATTAGACGATATTTTCTTATTAATAGGATATTGTTGCTTACTAATGATTTTAATATGAAAACAACATATTTAAAGGGATTTATTTACTTAAAACTGAAGCATCCATCCATCTGTTATCTACACCACTCATCCGTCAGGGTCGTGGAGAAGCTGGAGCCAATCCCAGTTGACTTCAGGAGTGAAGCGGGGTTTTGGCAGTCTGTCACAGGGCTAATATAGATGGGTATTTAGTCACTGGATAAAATCAGAACTCCTGCTGAGTTTATGAGCACAAAATCACCCTGAATAGAATATTATTACAGCACCATGAACGAACCATCGAATTGTCGTGTCATGTTTTTCACCTCAGTAAATCACTGCACCGTCTTGTGACGGTGAAACCAATAATGAGATGCTCATCGCAGTTACGAATACATATTTATTCCTTTCTTTGACGCCGCATGCCATGTGCCAGAAACGACACCAGCACATTTATTATGGTGTGACTCTGCTGGGTGCCTGGGGGACAGCAGTGAACCAGCACTTTCACTTTACACCACTACTGTAGAGTTACCAAACAATATCACACTACATACGTCAAACAGGTGTCTGGTTTCATCTGTCATGGCCACACATCTCGCAGCGCCATTCGGACTAATCCCCGTGCATCTGTTCTTGATTAGAGCTCAGTCACAGCGCAGACATTTATATAAGGACTCTTATGCCGCTTTTCCACTACAAACGCGGCTGAGTCGGGCTGAGCCGTGCCGTGCTGAGTCGGGCTGAGCGGGGCTGTTGGAGTTGCATTTCGACTACAACCGCGCTGAACCGTGCTGGCTGGAAGTGGGTGGACACACTGGGTGGAGTTAGCGAAAGTGGGTGGACGTCAGGTGATGTCGTTAAGCAGCGCAAACAGTGACATCAGTGAGCTTTTAAGCGGTAGTCTCACGACCCGAATAGTAAACAATAAACATGGAGGACATGGAGTCGTTAGTGTTGCTGGTCTTGGTGCTGTGGCTTGTTGTCACCGACAACGCGGACAGATACTGGCAAGAGCGTATAGATGAGACGAGGCGCATAAGGCTTCAGAAATTCTCGTAATTCGTAATTCTTCTCCTTCTGGGTTTGCGGTGTTTACAGATCCCAGCGCGCTCGCGGGGCGTGTGTGGGCATGTGAGGACACTCCTCCTCACCAATCAGTGCACAGGGGAGTGTCTGCTCACGCCCCCAGCCTCACTCGGCTCGCTTTGGCTCGCTTCAGCCCCACTCCAAAACGGTGCGAGTTTTAGGGGCTAAGCAGGGCTGAAGCGAGCTGAGTCGTGCTGGTTTTTGGTAGTCGAAACGCGAGCCGTGTCGGGCTGAAGTGAGCTGAAGCGAGCTGAAAAAGGGTAGTGGAAAAGGGCCATTAGTAACACACAAACTTTGCAAAAGCCTTGTATTTTGTCACTTTTTGGACTACAGCGTGCACATTGAACAAGACAGAAGCCTTCGCATCGAGGTCTACTGGAAACCCACACACACAGACCACTACCGACTGTTTGACTTTCACCACGCACTGGAACACAAATTGGGAGTCATTAGGGCCTTACATCACCAGGCTCCAAACGTTCTTACAACGGTAGAGGGAAAAGAGAAGGAGCAAAAACACCTCAAGGAAGCACTTCAGAAGTGCGGGTATCCCAACTGGGCTTTCGTCAAGACCAGGAAAAAGAAACCTAACAGACAGGGAAGAAAACGGCAACAAACGCAAGAACATTGTCATTCCCTACATTTCTGGACTATCTGAGAAACTCAGGAGGATCTTCTACAAACACAGCATCCTTGTACACTTCAGACCCAGTAACACTCTGAGGCAGAAATTGGTCCACCCTAAGGACAGAATACCTAGGCACAAACAGGACAACATGGTGTATTCAATTCATTGCAGTGAGGAATGCACAGACCTGTACATTGGGAAAGCAAAACAACTGCTTCATGGCTCAACACAGGAGAGCCAGGTCCTTAAACCAGGACTCTGCAGTCAATCTTCATCTCAATAACAAAGGATGCTTGTTTCAGGACTGCAATGTACGCATTTTAGCCAGAGAAGACCGGTGGTTTGAAAGAGGAGTAAAAGAAGCCATCTTAATCAACCTGGAATGACCATCGCTGAACAGAGGAGGTGATCTGAGACCCCACTTCTCAGCCACCTACAATGCAGCCCTTGGCAAATGTCCCAGAAAACTGAATACACATCCACACCAAAACTCAGCTGACTTCAATGACCCACATGATGGCAGAGAGAGCCAATGACCCACAGATCACCCTAATGACCCTTGAGGCTGCTAACACCGTTCACACCTGGCCTCCAGTGACCCAAACACCTACAGGATGACTGAGAGGGTTAATGACCCATGTGACCTCAACAACTCTCCTTAGGGTTGCTTTTGGTCCACTAGAGGATAAATACCTGGAACTCCCCACTCATCAGACAGAACTGAAGAAGCCTTTCGGATGAGAGGTGAAATCTCTTCAAGGATTTTAAGCAAGTCCAGTTGCCTTCTTTAGCGCCTACGGATAAACATGTTGTGAAGATCGGACTTTGATGGACCTCTGTTCTTTAAATAAAACAAGGCAAATACTCACCGGATTGTCATTCCATTGACTGAAAACACCGGACTCTGATTTCACCTTCAAATTAACTGCTAATCCTAGAGATTCACATCCTCCACACTTGCAAATCCTTTTCCACCGATATTCTATTGAACAAGATATTTAATGTTCAAACTGAAACTTTGGTTTTTTTGTAAGTATACACTCATTCTGAATTTGATGCCTGCAACATGTTCCAAAAAAGGTGGGACAGGGGCTTGTTTACCACTGTGTTACATCACAGTTTCTTTTAACAACATTCAGTAAGTGTTTTGAAACTGAAGACACTAATTTGTTGAAGTTTTGAAAGTGAAATTCTCTCTCATTCTTGTTCAACAGTCAGGGTCTCTGACATATTTTGCACTTCATATGATGCACCACACATTTTCAATGGGAGGCAGGCAGGCCAGTTTAGCACCTGCACTCTTTTAGAGTGAAGCCACGCTGTTGTAACATATGCAGAATGTGGTTTGATGTTGTCTTGCTGGAATAAGTGGGTGTGTCGTCTGGATGCAGTATATGTTGCTCCAAAAACCTGGATGTACCTTTCAGCATGAACAGAGACTTCACAGATGTTCAACTTACTCTTACCATGGGCACCAATACATCCACATTGGGTGTTCATGGTTGGTTTGCATCCTTGCCCCTTACATATGGAGATTTCTCTGGATTCTACAACCCCGATTCCAAAAAAGTTGGGACAAAATACAAATTGTAAATAAAAATGGAATGCAATGATGTGGAAGTTTCAAAATTCCATATTTTATTCAGAATAGAACATAGATGACATATCAAATGTTTAAACTGAGAAAATGTATCATTTAAAGAGAAAAATTAGGTGATTTTAAATTTCATGACAACAACACATCTCAAAAAAGTTGGGACAAGGCCATGTTTCCCACTGTGAGACATCCCCTTTTCTCTTTACAACAGTCTGTAAACGTCTGGGGACTGAGGAGACAAGTTGCTCAAGTTTAGGGATAGGAATGTTAACCCATTCTTGTCTAATGTAGGATTCTAGTTGCTCAACTGTCTTAGGTCTTTTTTGTCGTATCTTCCGTTTTATGATGCGAAATTTAAAATCACCTAATTTTTCTCTTTAAATGATACATTTTCTCAGTTTAAACATTTGATATGTCATCTATGTTCTATTCTGAATAAAATATGGAATTTTGAAACTTCCACATCATTGCATTCCGTTTTTATTTACAATTTGTACTTTGTCCCAACTTTTTTAGAATCGGGGTTGTATAACATTATGACTTTCAGTATACTTCTAAGTCTCTGTGCTGCTGTAATAGATGAATTCCCTTCTGGGATGAGTAAAGTGATGGATCGAGCTGTGCTTGTGTTTTGTACTCCATATTTTTCTTTAAATGACTGTTGTTTTTTTTAATTCAGGTGGTGAGACATCAAGCGCTGTGGGAGCCATCACACCTGTGGATGAACAGAAACCTGTAGTAAAGGAAGAACCTGAAGATGAAGACTACCACTGTAAGAAAAAAAGTCTGTATTACAGTATGATCCCTGGAACACATTTAGTTTTAATTAGACGTTGTTTTTGAGCTACCACAGCACGGTTTCTTCCTCCACTTATTATTCTTTTTGCGCTTGAATTGAAATGGAAATATTTAACTATAAATGATGGAATTTCAGGTGAAGAAACATCCATCCCTGTGGTACACCGCAGCCCTGTGGATGAACAGAATGAAGAATTTCAAATCATGCTTGTGAAAGAGGAAGAGTCTGATGATGAAGGCAGCATCTGTACAGCGACAGTTTGTGGTAACGCTGTCACTTTAACCCTCTCATTAAAGATCGCGTTACATTTCATTCACATAAAAAAAGACACAAGAAGAGCAGCAGCAGTCATGAACGCCCGTCTACTCCTCACATTTCACATGGTTATGATTACGGTTATGTAAATCGTAATCGGAGAGCATTAGACCGCATTAACTGTATCGTGTGTAACAGCTGTGAACCAAACCTTGAAATTTCACAAAATATTTTGGTTAACGTGGTACAAAATTTTGGCAGTAAAGATTTATGCACATTTACCATAAAATGTAAAATCTGTACACATAAGCGTAGAATTGGGTGTGGGCGTGTCCCTACCAATATTTCTGATTGAAGAAAAAAAAAATCCCGCTCCATGCGCGGTACACAAAGGGTTCCTGTAGGTTTCCACTGGGCAAAACACCACGCAAAATTCGCTCATGAATATTCACTCTGGGGGCGTGGTCACGAAAACGGCAAGCTTTTTGGCTACCATGTCAGTTAGCAAGTGCGGTTGCAGTGGTGAGCGGCTGCTCACTAGCAAACTGTCCTTGAGGAATGTAGTGTTAGATTAGCTCGGAAAATGAATCAGTTAACAACAGTTTGTATTCAGTCTGTAAAAACGACAACATTCGAATATGACTGTTTTCTGAGTTTGTGTGGCGTGTAAATAACAATCCGACTTCATACTACAACAACTGGTGTTCGTTAAGGTCACAAAGACATTATTAAATCATATCAGATTGTGCTAATGTTGGCTAATATTGCACCGAGTCTTGCTTGTGAAGTGCCTGCAAACTTTAGCAGCCCGCTAAAGTTAAGACCTGCAGAGCCCTGACCGAGTTCGGGTAGCATGACACGTGTCAACAACAACAACAACAACCCGATGGTGATGTGGACATTGTTCGAGGCCCAGACACCTTTTAATCAAATCAAACATTTTCACGTAATAAGCAGAACAGACTCCGCCTTCTGGATCAGAAATGTTTGGTGACTCCGCCTCTTTTTTGAAAACATCACATACCGAGTCCACACATCCGCTGAGCTGATTGGTTTTCGAGGCGGTTCATTTGAAAGCGGTGGCGAAAAACTTTTCTCATGCGAACGTTGTAGAGTGAATGGCGAAGAGATCTTCGAGCGAGAGGTCAGGAAAGAAAAGAAGCTGGACATTTGCAGCAATTTTTCAAAACAAAGTGTAAGTCACTCGAGGAAAAGAGTTTCCCCTTACTGCTAATAAATACATTACAATGGCATCTTATCCAAGGCATTGGGTTTATGTCCCCACCAATGTTAAAACCAAACCTACGCCCTTGTCTGTACAGGTCATATATCAGGACAAATAAACGGAGAGATCCAGTCAGATCTAAGCTACACTCACTGGCCACTTTTATTTGGAACACCACAGTGGTGTAGTGGTTAGCGCTGTCGCCTCACAGCAAGAAGGTCCGGGTTCGAGCCCCGGGGCTGGCGAGGGCCTTTCTGTGTGGAGTTTGCATGTTCTCCCCGTGTCCGCGTGGGTTTCCTCCGGGTGCTCCGGTTTCCCCCAAAGACATGCAGTTAGGTTAATATGGGACGGCCTTGGGCTGAGGTACGCTTGAGCGCAGCACCGAACTCCCGACTGCTCCCCGGGCGCTGTTAGCATGGCTGCCCACTGCTGTGGGTGTGTGTGTGTGTGTGTGTGTGCTCATTGCTCACGTGTGTGTGTGTGTGTATGTGTTCACTGCTTCAGATGGGTTAAATGCAGAGAGGAAATTTCACAAGTGTGTGATGTGTGAAAGTTGTGCTTTCTTTCTTTCACCCCTCCATCCACCTGCAGCAGTTTGATGTTGTTCTCTAATCAGCCGATCCCTCGACTGCAGCACGATGCATCACATCCCGCAGATACAAATCTTCAGTTAATGTTCAAACATAAAGTTTCCTTCATTCCTAGTAAAAAGAAAAGGAGTAAAATAGTGTAATAAATAGAATTTAAAAAAATGAAAGTATGAAAATAATAATAAATTAGCTATTGTTATAAATAATATATCGATTTATAATAAATACTATAAATAATACATACTTGCATTTTTATTATTAACAATTATGATTTATTATTCCGAGTGTAATCTAATTTTTGTTAAACTGGGTAAGAGATGGTGTCCTGTGTGAAAAAGTATTGGCTCTCTCGTGCTTCTGGTGTGGAAAAAGTATTGGCGCCCGCACGCTTCCGGTTGCACTGTTTACATCTGTCGGTGCGGTCAGTTTCCAGGAGGCGCTGCTGAGGAAACTCACACCGCCACCATCTGGCCCGCCCCCCAGCAGGGCGCGCGTCACGCATCTGGCCCCCCCCAGCAGGGCACGTGTCACGCATCTGCCCCCCCCCAAGCAGGGCGCGCGTCACGCATCTGGCCCCCCCCAGCAGGGCGCGCGTCACGCATCTGGCCCCCCCCAGCAGGGCGCGCGTCACGCATCTGGCCCCCCCCAGCAGGGCGCGCGTCACGCATCTGCCCCCCCCCCCCCCCCCCAGCAGGGCGCGCGTCACGCATCCCCCCCCCCCCCCCCCAGCAGGGCGCGCGTCACGCATCTCGCCCCCCCCCCCCCTCCCCCCAGCAGGGCGCGCGTCACGCATCTCACCCCCCCCCAGCAGGGTGTGTAATGTAATAAATCATCACCGCCATGACCCACGACTCGGAACCGGAGAGCAGTGGACGGGTTGTGTGTCTGTGCTGTGATGAACAGAGGTCTCCAGTAGGCGGCGCTGTGAACAAGAACTCTTAGGCAAACCGAAACTCACCACAGAAGAAGCAGCAGCTGGAGGGTTTATTCATAGACATATAAACATAGACGCTGTCTTCTGCGTAGAATCATACGTCATCCTCGCCGCCATATTGGATGTGGCAAAGTGGAGATTCTTCAGCCGTCTCTGGTATAGCGTCTAGACCAGCGGTTCCCAAACTTTTTTGGCCGCACACCCCCTTCTATACTCCAACCAGGCTGACGCACCCCCAGTTCCCCAGTTTCAAAAAAACACACGCTTTCTTATAAAGGCAGCATCTTTAATTGTGCTAAAATGATAACAAACATCGTTTGCCACACCTGCAGGAAACCACAAAAGTGAAAAAAAAAAAAGGCAGCACGTCGTGCTCGAACGAGAACATCGAATCACATTAACATATTATGCGCTCTCGTATTTGAATTAGATAGAATTTGATTGAAATGTAACAGTTTTAAAACGTTGCAACACGGTAAATGCGCAAATTCATTCCAAAGGGAGATCACATCGAGGCATGTCGTCTACCAGCCAGATACGGGGAAAATATATGATTTTCATCCGTGTTTAAAACACTAGCAACACAACCCTGTCATTACAAGGTTATGAAAATGAATTGAGAATGAATTTAATTTGCAAAAAAGTTAACATGTAATAACAGTAAAAATAGCAATGATAATTATGAACATATGCATTTTAAAGAGATACAACAATTAAGGAGCATATCTGCTGCAATCCCGTTTCCCTCTCTTCTCTCCTCCTCACCAATTGCCCCCGATTCCTCCCTATCTGTTGGGGTTTCTCCTCCTTCATCCCTGATTTGTGGTGGCGCATTTAGTTTTGCCGATTTCAACCAGTTGAGCATCGCGAATGAATGAATGAAGCCACAAACTACTGCAGAACTGTTACGGCGTAGAAGAAGAGTTAAAAATCGCCATTACATTTTTTATCTTGCGCACCCCCTAGTGGCAGCTCGCGCACCCCCGGGGGTGCGCGCACCACACTTTGGGAAACCCTGATCTAGACAGTAGCCGAGAATAAAGATGCCTCATTCATGTGCTGCGTTTAACTGCACCAACAGGTTTACCGTCCAAACGAGCTCACATGGGATTACCTTTCACAGGTGAGACTGGAAAAATACTTCTCATTTTATTTGGTCATTATAACGTAATTTTACGAACAGATTTTTCTGACTTTGTGGCTAATATGAAGTCTCGCGCATAATAGCCGCTCGGTGAAACCTGTCTCCAAACAACGAAGTATTTCCTTCGTAACTACGCTGATTGTTGTTAGTTGCTTAGCTAACTTTTCACATACTATGTAGGTTTCCCAAAAATGAAGCCATGAAAAAGCAGTGAGAGACAGCTGTGTGGCGGGAAGGCTTTTCTGAAGTGCAGTGAACACTTCAGAACGGAGGATTTGGACCGAACAGGTCAGACAGTCAGGCTCAGAGAGGGAACTGTTCCTTCAGTCTTCAGTTTCCCAGCTCATCTCCACCGGGTAGGTGTAGAGTTATAAGCGGTGAGAATTAGAGAATACAGCGCCACACTATGATGAGCGTTTTTGAACGTGTGATGAATGTTTTTAACCTTTCTGAATGGGAAGGAATCAGTGATGTGTTTTGTTTTGGTATGGCGTTAGAACCTGGCCGAACTCAGTTTGGCGCTCATTCAGCTCACTTTATTCAGCGAGAGCAGGTCTGTGTGCTGACTCAATAAATAAAACAGTACATTTTTATTTTCATTCACTATTTCCATCATTTATCATATTCAGTCTTGTCGGTTGGTTATTTATTGTGGCCTCAGGTTTTGGTAGCTTGCTACGCTATGCTAACTGATTAGCTTACCTGAGCTAATATTGACGGGTATTTCGCGCACTATTTATAACCATCACATTAAAAGTTGTGTTGTTTTGATGCCTGTTTGTTTCCCAAATATATACGTGTGTGTCTTAATGGGTGAATAAAAGGCATCGAGTTAAATATTATTGTAGAAAGGGGCTTTATGAAGTTCAGTCCATTTACTTGCATTGGTTTACGGGGAAGATTTGCCACATCCAATACGGCGGACACTCTGACGTATCCCAGCAACGGGCCACCAGATCAGTGCGGCGTCTGTTTATATGTCTATGGGTTTATTGATCCTGTTGGTGTGTTTCACCGGCAGGGTTTCCGTCCTTCTCCTCTCTGTGGGAATAAATCCTCCTGGGCGGGGTTACGCGGATAGAGTTCAGAGAAAAAGCTGAACTCCTGTGAAAGCCCAGAGTTGTGTGTGTTTGTGTTTGTGCTGGAGGTTGTGTGTTAAAGCCGGAGATGAGGTGTGTGTTAAAGCCGGAGATGAGGTGTGTGTTAAAGCCGGAGATGAGGTGTGTGTTAAAGCCGGAGATGAGGTGTGTGTTAAAGCCGGAGATGAGGTGTGTGAAAGTGCAGCTTGTTTCATGGTCACTAAACAGTGTTTGTTAAATTATTAGTGTTTATTAGCAGCTAAGGATGAAGCCCAAGGCAGCTTTCTCCTGATTCGCTCTTTTCACACTTCCGGGTTTGAGAAGGCGGAAACTCGTTGTTGTGTAAACTCACTTCCGGTTAATGCAGCAAGAAATAATAATAATAATAATAACAGAGGCGACATCTCAGTGTCCCTGTTCTGTACCTGGCTGTCAAACAAACACACAGAAGCAGCCGCAGCTGAGTTTTCATGGCTTCCCGAACAGCGGTTCTGAACGGAGCGGATGGGTTCGAGCGGTCCGCCGGGATGAAGGTCCGGACTTCACGATACTCCGAGGGAGTCGGTTTGTTTGTCGCCAGCGCTTTCATGAAGCTGACTCCACTCCAGCCATCGGCCGGAAGCGGTTAAAGCTCGGTTCAGTGCCGGCCCGGTTCTGGTGGAATAACTGGGATGGGTCACAAAGGGATCGAGCAACAGAACTCCTCGGTCATGACGCTCAGCCCGAGCTCTCTGAGGCAGGATGTCAGGCTGACGATGAGCTCTCTGAGCGACCTGGACTTGATCATGAGTGCATCATTGCTCCTGCTGCAGGTCTGTTTTAGGGCTGTGTGGTATTGACAGAAAATTACACTACTGTTCAAAAGTTTGGGGTCACTTTGAAATGTGCTTATTTTTGAAAGAAAAGCACTGTTCTTTTCAATGCAGATCACTTTAAACTAATCAGAAATCCACTCTATACATTGCTAATGTGGTAAATGACTATTCTAGCTGCAAATGTCTGGTTTTTGGTGCAATATCTCCATAGGTGTATAGAGGCCCATTTCCAGCAACTCTCACTCCAGTGTTCTAATGGTACAATGTGTTTGCTCATTGCCTCAGAAGGCTAATGGATGATTAGAAAACCCTTGTACAATCATGTTAGCACAGCTGAAAACAGTTGAGCTCTTTAGAGAAGCTATAAAACTGACCTTCCTTTGAGCAGATTGAGTTTCTGGAGCATCACATTTGTGGGGTCGATTAAATGCTCAAAATGGCCAGAAAAATGTCTCGACTATATTTTCTATTCATTTTACAACTTATGGTGGGAAATAAAAGTGTGACTTTTCATGGAAAACACAACATTGTCTGGGTGACCCCAAACTTTTGAACGGTAGTGTATGTCTCAATACTTTCTGGGATTTTCTCAATAACAATAATTAGATTATATTTTCTTCTTAATAGGATGTTGTTGCTTACAATTGATATTCATATCAGGCCTAGAAATTAATATATTTTTTCACCAGCCAGCCGGACTCGTTCCCTTCCAAAGTAACTCGCCAAACAGAAAATCAACTCACCAAAATTTGTTCATGTATGAATTTTACTTCTGTCAAAAATAACACAAAAGAGAGTCGTTCCCATTGTTCATGACTAATGCGCATTTATTTCAAGACCCGAGTATTTTGATCCTGTTGTTAAATACATAAATGAGAACAACACAGAGCACCATAATATAATATCAACAAATAATAATATACTGGAAAACTTGGCAACTTGGTGTACGAGTATTGAAAATAAATATACTGACTATCATGACTATAGCACCCAAAATATGTCCAACATGCTTTCTGTATTTAACCATTTATGAGAGAGAAAGCATTCGGAGCTTCATATTGACTAGGAATCAACTTGAAAAAAATTAATTATTCCATAAAAATCATATCGCAGCCAAGGCCTACCCTGCTCCCACGTTTGCTTATAAGTCCTTTATCGTTCCTCCTTCTCGTACGCTTTATCGGCGGCCTTTTTCTCCTCTTCAGACCGAGGTCGCTTTGTCCCCGTCTCTGGCGGTTTCTGTACGCCTTTCAGAAAATTCCACATCGCAATGTAGCTTTGGCAGATGTAGATGTAAACAACAACAAAAACACATGTTTAAATGGGTGATAATGTGGCCACATCTGTTGAATTTGATAACGTGATTACCGCGATATTCAACAAGATGCGTTATATGCATGCGCAGTAGTGAAAAAACCGACAGCCTGACTCGTACACGATGTGATTCGGAATTCTTCGGTATTTTCCGTCCTGCCGATTAACACAGACACGGCACGCGCTTAATATGTGGCGGCTTTAGTTGACGGTGTGTCTGAATCTTCGCTTCATATATATATTTTTTTATTTTCAACTAGCCAGCTGGGCTGGCTAGTGACAGGAATTACCCGCCAAATGACAAATTAAGTCGCCTCAGGCGACCGGACCACCACGAGTTTCGAGCCGTGAATATGAAAACAACATATTTAAAGAGAACACATTCATTATTTATTTACTTAAAACTGAAGCATCCATCCATCCCTTATCCAGTGTTTCTCAGCCACTGGGCTGCGGCCCATAAGTGGGCTGCAAAATTTTTTTTTTTCCAAGTTGAAGCTAATTTTTAGAAGGATACAATTGCTGGCTTGCATCCGACATCACATCCGCCTCATTAGATATTCCAGATGTGAAGCGGTGGTCAGCTGAGCTCACTGTTCACACACCGTTGCTATCACTGGGGTGCCTTGCTAGCTGTTAAAAT
Organism: Neoarius graeffei; assembly: GCF_027579695.1. Taxonomy (NCBI): domain Eukaryota; kingdom Metazoa; phylum Chordata; class Actinopteri; order Siluriformes; family Ariidae; genus Neoarius; species Neoarius graeffei. The sequence goes on from NC_083571.1 coordinate 3,447,589, forward strand.
GCCCTATGCTTGTGTTGTTTTGGGCTCAAATCAAACTGTGAAACTGAAAAGTTTCTTCGGGGTTCCCCATGAAGTAATAAAAAAGGGTGAAGAAGCAAAGGATTTTACCAAAACACAAGAGATGTGGCTCTTGAACCTTTCGCTGTGATGGAAGGGAGCGGAGTCGAAGAACGCTCAAGTTTGCAGTGATCACTTCGTGAAAGGTTTGTAAATTCCTCTGATTTTATTTTGTTTGGATTCACAAATCACTTTTCTCGCCGTTTTGTGATGTTTTGAAGTTCAGGAGATGCTTAAGTCCTCGGATGGGTTTTTGTTCACTGTTTGATCATCATCATATTGTAAATTAATGCGTATGTAATCCACAGGTCTTTAAAAGGGTTTCTGTGGATCTTCATGAATGATTTAGTTGGAAGAGAAGAGCAGGGAGGATTGAGAATCGAGTCGCTGTGGTTTGTGTACACCCGATACTCAAAAATTATAGCGTCCTAGCAACCATCAGAAAGATACATACAAAAAGCCCTAAAAGTCCTCCTTACCCAGGCAAAAACAATCCAGGATTTATCTTGTAGCGTCGTGATCCCCAGATCTTTAGCCCAGACACACACACACACACACACACAAAGTTGTTCTCCTCCATGCTCTTCCAGGTTTTCATCTGCGTGTCCGTGTAGAATGATGTCTGCAGCACCAGGTAGTTTGAGATGTCAGGGAACTCAACGGATGGATAATTTTCCAACTCAGGAAAAATCCTTCTTTGTTAGCGTGTAAGGATCTCATCCCATTGAGTGGTTTCTCTATCCACTTCTTTTGAGTGAACTTCTTGGTTTTAATAACTTGTTTGTTTGCTGAACACACACATGGCAGTAAGTTCTTGTGTTAATGGACCAGACTCCACTTTTGGATCATTAATCCCTTTTGACTGAGAATCCCCTGCATGCATGCATGGGTTTGGCTTCTGGTGCATCCATACAGTTTTAAATACAAAACCTACAATAACAGTTTGTTTTTATTGCAGTTATTTAATTCCTGGGCTCCCATCTGTAACGGGGAGTGATGTCGCGTCCCATTAATGCACTTTACAATAGATTATAATAGAATAGATGAGCCAAAATAATTGGGATCTTTTTTTTTAATGGGCCTTGACTCGTTACAAGTATGAGTAGGTGGGCCTTAAAGTAGAGAAGGTTGAGAACCCCTGGACTAAGGGATATATGACAAAGGCTTAAAACTTGTAACTGCTCAAGAGTGTTGATGAATCTGCTTCAGATAAAGATTCAGCACATCTTATTTATACAGCCTTTCAGTAAATATAGAAGCATGGTAACACTACGTATTGATTTATCATGATAATCTCATGGATTTATTTAAATGTGCCTATAAAAACGCGTGTCAAGTCCTGGCACTCAACTAATCCAACTAATGACCCATGATATAAGGTGGAGTTTCAAACCTTCTGAAACCGTCATGTGGATGGACTGAAAGTGAGGCCTCTCATTTGTCATCAGTCATGTGATTTGTCTAAAAAAAAAAAAAAACTTTCCTCCAGAGCTTCAGTGGGATTTTTATCAACCTTCTTGAAATGCGTCGCTCTGGACAAGGGTGTCTACGGCCCGTTTTCTGGATCACTAGCCTGAATCCCTCCTTGTTATTGGCTCGGATTGGCAACGTCTTTGGCTAAGCAAGATGCCACCACTTCTGTCAGTTTGTTCCAGCGTTTACTTTTTCATCATAGGGAGTGCCGCTGACAATACTCTTCTGAATAAACAGAGTTTACTTAACATTACTTTCTCCTCATGCTGAAACTTCTGGCGTTCCTCATGTTCTGGTCCATGTTTTTGCTTGAGCTGGTGGAACAAATTTGATGTATTGATACGGGTTTTTGATACACTTTACAAATCAGACATTTGATCCGCATCTGATGTTTTGTATCCAAACCATTTTCATATTACAGAGGAAGCTTCTGTTTTGGGGATGAATTCTTCCTCTTCATCTATGATTGGAACTCCACCTTCCAACTTCTGCCATGCTTGTTCTCATTGTACGTGTGAGACGATGAGATGCCCACATTGTGGTGCATATATAAGTACGTCATCAGGTATATCGTGGGATGACGAAATCTTATCATGGGGGAGAATTGTACCAAGATATCATGGACAATATGATATTACATTACATTAATGGCATTTAGCAGACACTCTTATCCAGAGCGACATAGAACATACCCAGAGCAGCCTTGGGAGCAGTTGGGGGTTAGGCACCTTGCTCAAGGGCACTTCAGCCATTCCTGTTGGTCCAGGGAATCGAATCAGTAACCTTTTGCTCCCAAATCTGCTTCTCTCATCATTCGCTTCCCCATGGCCTTAAAGGGATAGTTTGGGATTTTTGACATGAATCTGTATGGCATCCCCATCAATAGTGTCGTGCAAACACACTGACTTACCCCTGACAGCATCCTGTGAGTCCAGTTCTTGTCCAGTTTTGGTCCAGACGAAAGTAGTCCGGCAAGTTTGTTGGGGTCACGAAAGTAAAACGTTTTTTGTCTCAAAACAGTATGTGTTCAAAAGAGTGATATATTTGCATCACAAAACCGTTGCCAAATAAAAAGTCAGACCTCGCAATCGCTTGGCACTATTTTCTCTCCCTCGGTATCACTGCGCGCTGTCATGTTGACATCTGCGCAGGAATCAACACCTTTCCCATTGTTTGGCAGTGATTAGGAGTTCAGATCAGCGGCGCGAACAAGCTAATTTGAGAGCAAGAACAGCGACAAATTTATCACCTTCTATAACCTATACAATAATATATTTGTGAAAATGGTGCGCACTTGCAACTATCCAGGCTGTAGCAACAAAGATGTGGCTGAATCTCCGCACACATTTCACCGTCGTAGTCAGACATGTTGTCGCTAACTTTGCTAGCAGTAAACAATGTAGTGATGTGTCGGTCGCGAACGATCCGGTTCAAAGAGCCAGCTCTTTGAACTGAACGACGGGAGCCGGCTCTTCGGTGGGAGCCGAGTTGGGGAGCCGAATTAGTTTTTTGTCCTTAGGTGCCTCAGACAGAGAGAGAGAGAGAGAGAGTTCAGCTCAGCTGAAGGATGATTGTCTATTTGACAACCATGATCATTGTTTTGTTGCCGTGAATTCCTAAAGCTCATGATATAAATTGTCGCTCATAAATTGACAGGTTCGGTCGGCAACCGCCTTGGCATGGCCAGATTAATCTGCGGTATACAACGAGACAGCAGTCATTATAACAGGAGCAGATTTGCTGTTCCAGCGGCTTCTCATTACTGGTGGAGCAGAGTGCGGCACTTTTTTCTCTTTTTACATGCGCTCAAGGTGCCACATATTTTGTTGCACATTGTTCTGTGTTTGTTAAAATAATTTCCAACTTTGCTTCATAGTTTCTTAGGCCTGATTTATACTTCATAATTTATTTTGTGGCATTTTGTTCAAGGTCGAGTGTAAAATAAAGCCATAAAGGATAAACAGTTGATGTCTTCTGTGTATTTTATATTGGTAATATAACACAGTTTTGCATTATGTTTGTGAGAAAATAATTTATTAATTGTTAAGTAAGTTTTATTTCTATAGCTAGAACATTGTTACACTGCTGTACTTTACAAAGCTTTACAATGGCTACAAAAACTAAAAAATAAAATGGAAAACATCCTATTGATAAAATATAAATAATAATGTAATTAATTAACTAGTTAATTGCAGCAATTAAATCAAAAATAAAATCTCAGGAGCCGTTTGGGAGCCGAAAGAGCCGGCTCCTTATAGTAAGAAGAGCCAAAAGAGCCGGCTCCCGAAAAAGAGCCGAAATTCCCATCACTAAAACAATGAATGAAACAGCCGTGGCTGTCACCTGGCGGCAGCGCGCAGTGATAAGAAGGGAGAGAAAATAGTGCCAAGCGATTTCGAGGTCTGACTTTTTATTTGGCAACGGTTTTGTGATGCAAATATATCACTCTTTTGAACACATACTGTTTTGAGACGAAAAACGTTTTACTTTCGTGACCCCAACAAACTTGCCGGACTACTTTCGTCTGGACCAAAACTGGACAAGAACTGGACTCACAGGATGCTGTCAGGGGTAAGTCAGTGTATTTGCACGACACTATTGATGGGGATGCCATACAGATTCATGTCAAAAATCCCGAACTATCCTTTTAAGGTCACATAATACTGCGGAACTGATGGAGTCTGATTTTGAAGGTGCTCCTTTGTTTGACCAATAGGTCAGGGAGGAGATGTGATTCATCGTCCAGGATGGATTATACTTGAGCTTCAACCATTCCTTTAAAAAATATACCCTGCTCATCCACTTCCTGTACGTAGCCTCCATATTGACCTTCAAGGTGGCCACCAAGATATTTGTAGGTGTCAACGAGCTCAACATACATACATGATGTATAATATTCTGACTGTGTGATGATACCAATAACGCACTTGAGTGGCAGATTTGGACCTTTTCATAGAGTTGACTCTCCTCTACCAACCTAAACTTCTTGCTTATTCACAAATGCCCACGTCCAGCAGCACCTGACGAGAGTCTTGGGTCATCTCCCAGGTACCATCTCTGAGCCAGTCACTTCTGATGGGCCCGAAGCTATCCATTCCATGGCTGTCATCTCTGAGAATTTTTCTGGGTAGTCCTACGATGTGGCATTTGTTGCTCAGTGTTTTTTTTTTTTTTTCTCATTACATATATTAAAAGTCAAAGTCCCTTTCACGCCACAATCTGGTCTTCCCAGGCAGTCACCTGTCCCAGTACTAACCAACTCTTTGAGGTGTATGGATGCAGCGCCAATATCCTTCTCGATAGCCCTTGGCCTCTCACCTATACAGCTATGGTTACAGTGGGGGAGTGTGTCCTCTGGTGACCACAAGAGTTTGACTCCCCCACTCACATCTGTATTGCAGCGTGCCTTGCCAGACGGTAGCAGGTACCATTTTTATGATGGTCTTTAGTATGACCCGACCGGGAGTAGAACTTGCTATCTCCCGGTCAAGAGGTGGATATGCTAACCACTAGGCCAACTCACGGTCAGTTACAGTTGTGCTTGAAAATTTGTGAACCCTTTAGAATTTTCTATATTTCTGCATAAATATGACCTAAAACATCATCAGATTTTCACACAAGTCCTAAAAGTAGATAAAGAGAACCCAGTTAAACAAATGAGACAAAAATATTATACTTCGTCATTTATTTATTGAGGAAAATGATCCAATATTACATATCTGTGAGTGGCAAAAGTATGTGAACCTCTAGGATTAGCAGTTAATATGAAGGTGAAATTAGAGTCAGGTGTTTTCAATCAATGGGATGACAATCAGGTGTGAGTGGGCACCCTGTTTTATTTAAAGAACAGGGATCTATCAAAGTCTGATCTTCACAACACATGTTTGTGGAAGTGTATCATGGCACGAACAAAGGAGATTTCTGAGGACCTCAGAAAAAGCGTTGTTGATGCTCATCAGGCTGGAAAAGGTTACAAAACCATCTCTAAAGAGTTTGGACTCCACCAATCCACAGTCAGACAGATTGTGTACAAATGGAGGAAATTCAAGACCCCCTTGTGCAGCAATAACTGCAACTAAACGTTTGCGGTAACTGTTGATCAGTCCTGCACACCGGCTTGGAGGAATTTTAGCCCGTTCCTCCATACGGAACAGCTTCAACTCTGGGATGTTGGTGGGTTTCCTCACATGAACTGCTCGCTTCAGGTCCTTCCACAATATTTCCATTGGATTAAGGTCAGGACTTTGACTTGGCCATTCCAAAACATTAACTTTATTCTTCTTTAACCATTCTTTGGTAGAATGACTTGTGTGCTTAGGGTCATTTGTCTTGCTGCATGACCCACCTTCTCATGAGATTCAGTTCATGGACAGATGTCCTGACATTTTCCTTTAGAATTCACTGGTATAATTCTGAATTCATTGTTCCATCAATGATGGCAAGCCGTCCTGGCCCAGATGCAGCAAAACAGGCCCAAACCATGATATTACCACCACCATGTTTCACAGATGGGATAAGGTTCTTATGCTGGAATGCAGTGTTTTCCTTTCTGCAAACATAACACTTCTCATTTAAACCAAAAAGTTCTATTTTGGTCTCATCCGTCCACAAAACATTTTTCCAATAGCCTTCTGGCTTGTCCGCGTGATCTTTAGCAAACTGCAGGTGAGCAGCAATGTTCTTTTTGGAGAGCAGTGGCTTTCTCCTTGCAACCCTGCCATGCACACTATTGTTGTTCAGTGTTCTCCTGATGGTGGACTCATGAACATTAACATTAGCCAATGTGAGAGAGGCCTTCAGTTGCTTAGAAGTTACCCTGGGGTCCTTTGTGACCTCGCCGACTATTACACGCCTTGTTCTTGGAGTGATCTTTGTTGGTCACCCACTCCTGGGGAGGGTAACAATGGTCTTGAATTTCCTCCATTTGTACACAATCTGTCTGACTGTGGATTGGTGGAGTCCAAACTCTTTAGAGATGGTTTTGTAACCTTTTCCAGCCTGATGAGCATCAACAACGCTTTTTCTGAGGTCCTCAGAAATCTCCTTTGTTTGTGCCATGATACATTTCCACAAACGTGTTGTGAAGATCAGACTTTGATAGATCCCTGTTCTTTAAATAAAACAGGGTGCCCACTCACACCTGATTGTCATTCCATTGATTGAAAACACCTGACTCTAATTTCACCTTCAAATTAACTGCTAATCCTAGAGGTTCACATACTTTTGCCACTCACAGATATGTAATATTGGATCATTTTCCTCAATAAATAAATGACCAAGTATAATATTTTTGTCTCATTTGTTTAACTGGGTTCTCTTTATCTACTTTTAGGACTTGTGTGAAAATCTGATGATGTTTTAGGTCATATTTATGCAGAAATATAGAAAATTCTAAAAGGTTCACAAACTTTCAAGCACCACTGTACATACGTAACCACAGATAACTGGTTCCTTGTCATCCAGAACCAGTGCCAATCCAGTAAGAAGGTTCAAGGGAAATAGTTTGTTGTAAATACTTCATTATGGATGACCTGTTAAGATGTTTCACAGAACCATGGTTAAATATATAAATTGAGGTTGGTGGTATTTATTTATTTTTTTTAAATAAACGTTTTCAAGGTTTAGACTGGTTCTTCCGTTTTCAAATGAACTATTTGTGGTTTGGATTCTGGAGCTCTGTGTATGATGAGTTTGCCATATATATATATATATATATATATATATATATATATATATATTTTTTTTTTTTTTCAGATTCGGGACCTTTTAGACTTTTTGTAATGGAGTCGGAAGAGTTGCAACCGAGCCCTTTGAGAAAATCGCGACAGCTTCACACTCCTGCTCGCTCACAGGTAAAGATTAGCCATGTGTGTGCATTAGGCCGGTGGTTTTTTTTTCTGTTTGTTTGTTTTTTTCCTTTTTATGCATTGATTTTAAATGCATTTCTTATCAGCTTCATGTATTTGTAAAGGTGTGTAAGTGCTGTAAGAAAGACTTGCAACATCCCACTTGTTTATGGATTCGACAGTGTATGTACTTTTCAATCATCTGGTACTGGTTAGTGTAAAGTAACTGATTTTAAACATGAGGCATTTATAATAATTAAACATTAGATGAATAATAGACTCAGCATGCACCTAAACAATATTAGGCTTCTGTAGTTTTGTCAGCAGGTTAATGAGTTCTGTGTGAACATTGCTCTTCTGTTGTAAATTGGTATTAATTAGCAACCAGAAAGAGTAGATGCTAATTCTAATTGTAAAAAATCATTAACGTGATGTTAAAGGTAAAGGTACTGCTCAGAAAGATCAAGCAAACCATCATGATCTGCTTATGATGATATCTTCAGGATCTATAACCACTGTTGACTTTCTTAACAAGTGTTATTACTCTGTGCTCATTAGCTTTGTGAGGATGTGAGGACAGAAACCCGTACGGATTCAGGTGGAGGAACATCAGGCTCTGTGGGACACATCAACACTGTGAACCATCAGAAACGCATCAAAAAAGAAGAAACTGAAGATGAAGACTACCTCTGTAAGTCAGTAGTGCACATTACAGCCCTGTCTGATGTTCAGTAGTACAATCTTGTCTTCGCTAGACTTAATTTGTGATTGAACCAGCTTCACATTGCTCAGTGGCTTGTCCTTTCTGTTCATTTTTTTTTTTTTTGCTTTTCTTTCCTTTTCTCTTATGCACCATTCTTTGGTAGAACAACTTGTGTCTTTGGAGCCATTGTCATTCTGGAACACAGTGGTTTTCTTTCTCCAAACATAACACTTCTCATTTAAACCAAAAGGTTTGATTTTGTTCTCATCTCTGTGAAGATTCTCAGTCATCCAGGTCATAGTAAGCTGTGGGTGGTAAAAGAGAGCAACTGGACTTGCTTGAAGATTCTTGAAGACGTTTCGTCTCTCATCCGAAAGGCTTCTTCTTCAGTTCAGTTCTGTTCTCATCCATCAACAAAATTTAACAGCCTTCTGACTTCTCCCCATGGTCTTTAGCAAACTGTATTCATGCAGCAGTGTTGTTTTTGGAGAGCAGAAGCTTTCTCCATGCACACCATTCTTGTTCAGTGTTCTCCTGATGGTGGACTCATGAACATTTTAACATTTCCCAGTGTGCAAGAGGCCTTTAGTTGTTTCGAAGTTACCCTGCATTCCTTTGTGACTTTGTGGGCTATCACACTCCTTGCTCTCAGAGTGATCTTTGTTGGTCCCCTCCTAGGGAGAGTAACAATGGTCTTGAACTTCCTCCATCTGTCTGACTGTGGATTGGTAGAGTCCAGACTCTTTACAGATTAATTTGTGACCTTTTCCAGCCTGATGAGCATCAACAACTCTTTCCCTGAGGTCCTCAGGAATCTCCTTTGTTCATGCCATGATACACTTCCAAAAACATGTTGTGAAGATTGGACTTTGACAGATCCCTGTTCTTTAAATAAAACATTGTAAATGTTCACTTGTCATCCCATTGATTTATAAACACTTGAATCTAATTTCACCTTCAAATTAACTGTTAATTTTAAAAGTTTACATAACTTTTGCAATGATTTGAACTTCCACCACCATGTTTCACAGATGGGATAAGGTTCTTATGCTGGAATGCAGTGTTTTCCTTTCTCCAAACATAACGCTCCTCATTTAAACCAAAAAGTTCTATTTTGGTCTCATCCATCCACAAAACATTTTTCCAATAGCCTTCTGGCTTGTCCGCGTGATCTTTAGCAAACTGCAGACGAGCAGCAATGTTCTTTTTGGAGAGCAGTGGCTTTCTCCTTGCAACCCTGCCATGCACACCATTGTTGTTCAGTGTTCTCCTGATGGTGGACTCATGAACATTAACATTAGCCAATGTGAGAGATGCCTTCAGTTGCTTAGAAGTTACCCTGGGGTCCTTTGTGACCTCGCCGACTATTACACGCCTTGCTCTTGGAGTGATCTTTGTTGGTCGACCACTCCTGGGGAGGGTAACAATGGTCTTGAATTTCCTCCATTTGTACACAATCTGTCTGACTGTGGATTGGTGGAGTCCAAACTCTTTAGAGATGGTTTTGTAACCTTTTCCAGCCTGATGAGCATCAACAACGCTTTTTCTGAGGTCCTCAGAAATCTCCTTTGTTCGTGCCATGATACACTTCCACAAACATGTGTTGTGAAGATCAGACTTTGATAGATCCCTGTTCTTTAAATAAAACAGGGTGCCCACTCACACCTGATTGTCATCCCACTGATTGAAAACACCTGACTCTAATTTCACCTTCAAATTAACTGCTAATCCTAGAGGTTCACATACTTTTGCCACTCACAGATATGTAATATTGGATCATTTTCCTCAATAAATAAATGACCAAGTATAATATTTTTGTCTCATTTGTTTAACTGGGTTCTCTTTATCTACTTTTAGGACTTGTGTGAAAATCTGATATTGTTTTCGGTCATATTTATGCAGAAATATAGAAAATTCTAAAGGGTTCACAAACTTTCAAGCACCACTGTAAGTCTCTGTGCTGCTGTAAGAGATGAATTCCCTTCTGGGATGAATAAAGTGATTGATCAATCCGTGTCTGTATGTTTGTGTATACTTGTATTTTTGTATTTCATATCGGTTTTTTTTAATTCAGGTGGCGAGACATCAAGCGCTGTGGGAGCCATCACACCTGTGGATGAACAGAAACCTGTAATAAAGGAAGAACCTGAAGATGAAGACTACCACTGTAAGAAAAAAAGTCTGTGTTACAGTATGATCCCTGGAACACATTTAGTTTTAATTAGACGTTGTTTTTGAGCTACCACAGCACGGTTTCTTCCTCCACTTATTATTCTTTTTGCGCTTGAATTGAAATGGAAATATTTAACTATAAATAATGGAATTTCAGGTGAAGAAACATCCATCCCTGTGGTACACCGCAGCCCTGTGGATGAACAGAATGAAGAATTTCAAATCATGCTTGTGAAAGAGGAAGAGTCTGATGATGAAGGCAGCATCTGTACGGCGACAGTTTGTGGTAACGCTGTCACTTTAACCCTCTCATTAAAGATCGTGTTACATTTCATTCACATAAAAAAAGACAGAAGAAGAGCAGCAGCAGTCATGAACGCCCGTCTACTCCTCACATTTCACATGGTTATGAGTTGATTACAGAGCCTCACAGCAGGTGGCGCTCACCTCCTATCTATTTGGCCCCAGCAATCAAAGTTTCTCTCCGACTTACGGCTCGTTATTTGTACGAACTCTGTCCTGTCAGAGAGGTAGGACGTGAACCACTGATGAACACTGCCAATGCTGGCTAGACGCTCCAGAAAAGCCAATGAGAGATGGTGTCAAAGGCTGCACTGAGGTCCAGGATGATGAGTATGGAAAGAAATTCAGCATTAGCCACGCAGAGGTGGTCGTTGGTTATCTTAACCAAGGCAGTTTCTGTGCCGTGTTTTGGACAAAAAACAGATTGAAATGGCTCGAAGAGGTCATTGTTCTTCAAATGGTCCTGGAGTTGAGATGCCATTGTTTTCTCAAGAACTTTAGATATGATTGGCAGATGTTAATATGGTGTGGCAGCCAGTAAGATTTGCTGTCCTTTTTGACCACAAATAACGTATTCCTCGTAAATAAAATAACTAATTTGTGTGTATAAATAGAATCTGTGTAGTGCATCAATTTCTACTCGTGTCAGAAGCCCAAAACAATGTCTGCTCATGCTGTTCGACTCCAGTAATCATGTTACCCCTGTCTCATCAGTGACTGGTAGGAGTACAGAGTTGTGATCATTTGTGAAACAACTTTCATATCAATCTGGAAAAAGACAAAGGATATGGTGGTGGACTTTTGGAAAACCAAGACCCCACTGACCCCTGCGTCTGTCCTGCCAAATGATGTGGAGGTAGTGGAGACCGAAGTACCGAGGGGTACACGTAGACAACAGGCAGGCCTTCATGTGTAACAGAGAAGCAGTTAGAAGGAAGGACAGAGCAGACTCCATTTTGAAGAAGCTCAGGTCCTTTGATGTGTGGTGCAAGATGCTATGCTTGCTTTGTTAGTTGGCGGAGGTGAACGCCAGCGGCACGGTGGCGTAGTGGTAGGCATTGTTGCCTCACACAGGGTTGAAACTCGGCAGATGCATGGTCGCCAGTGGCGACTAAAAACTGACCAAGGAGACTAAAAGTTGAGGTTTGGTCGCCCAAAGAGCGAATAAGATTTGAGAAGTACGGAAAAAAAAATTACAATAAATATCAAATAGAATGTTCCTTCCTTGTAGTACCTTTTTATTTTCTTTGCTTTCCTTTCCTCAACTCCAAGTTCATGAATTCTAGTAAAAGCCATTCATGAGTTTTCAGCTCGCGCCACGATATCCACTGCTGTGTCCGAAATCACTCACTACTCACTATATAGTGGACTATATAGCGAGTTCGCCATTTTGTAGTGCTGTCCGACTATAGTGAGAATTATTGCACTCTATATAGTGGACTCCTGGTATCCCACAATGCACCGTGAAAAGTAGTGTACAACTGATGGGCACTAACCAAGCAATATATACCATCATGCATTGTGGCCGCACTGATTTCTTAAGCCAGTATGTCACTGGGCTGCGACAGCTTGCGACAAATTGCGAACGTCATTCGCGAGAGGGTTTCAAAAGTGTCTTGAAACATTCGCGGGGCTTCTCAGTTTCCTCACATGAGTCGCAAAGTGTTGCTCCTTCGACGCTGAAATTTTGAACATGTTCAAAAAATTAATGCGACAAAATTTCTCTCAAAATCAGGGCTTTGAACCGGTTCAAGGAACGAAAACGAAAACCGGGAACTTTTTCTATTTCACATGGAACAGAACCGAAACCAGAAACTTTATTATTTTTTATGTTCCGGAACAGAAACGCTTATTAAAAATAATGGTAACCGGTTAATACCGGTTTTTATTTCGTTCCTCAAAGTTTCTGTAGCCTACAAATTGTCATTCTTCTCCTGCGCAAGTTTCTATGACCCGCTGGGGTTCACTTCCTGTGTGACGTTCGCTGATTGAATGGAGAGAGCGGGAAGGTGGACTACTATCACATCTCCATTACTGAGTGTCTGAGCAAAGAAGAGCCTGAACGATGCAACCTCTCTATTGGCTGTTTGTAAAAATGTATCAGTTGTTGCCCCTCCCACGGGAATCATCGCGGGCTCGAGAGACGAGACCTGACGAGTTAGTTCGTTGGTAGCAGAACAAAATGTCTGGACACAAATCGGGTTTTCAGAAAAGGAAAGAAAATAAACGGAGGGTTGAAAATACAAAAAAGGAGGCAGAAAATGCAAAACGAGTTTTAAGGTAGGACAAATGGTTACTTTTCTGAGGCAGCCCGCCGTGGCTGCCTGCAGGCTTATTTATTATAGCCCATTTAGTTTAAATAGTTGATATAAAATGTTTATAGTTATAGTTATGTGATGGTTGTCCTGATTTAGACTGGTGTTTTTTTTTGGGGGGGGGGTTGCGCGATGTTGCACCCGGGTCCAGATTAGGGCAGAACCGGCCCTGGCTACATTTCAGGTGTAGTTTGTTTTATGCATGTATGTACTTGCATAGATGTGTACTTGGTCTTCCAATATGGCGCCTAACAAAATCTCGCAGCGCGGTGACGTCATGCGGTAGCCCTCTATAGGGCCTGACTAGCCTTTGGTAACACACTAAACGAATTATCTTTCATTTTTGGCACTTTTTCTGTTTGTGTAGATGGGAAGACATACTGAGAATCCAAATCGCCAACATTTGAAATAATAATTGTTTTGAATTATTTCTTGTCTTATTTAATGAAGGTTGTAATAGAATTAGCCTACATTTGGCTTAAGCTGGATGAGACAGAGACATAATTTTATAGCCATTTGTTAAACAGCTGACAGGGAACGTAATTAACCGTTCCGGGAACGAAATTTTTTTGTTCTAACCGGTTCGGGAACGTCTATTTAATGGTGGAACCCAAAACCGGAAACGTTAAAATTCCGTTTCTGTTCGGAACGAACCAATAGGAAAAAAATTCCGGTTCAAAGCCCTGCTCAAAATAGCCGCAAATGCGTCGCTGGTGTCGCAAAGCCGTCGCGAACCCTTCTCGAGTCAGTTTCCGTGATGCTTCCTCTACTTCCCTGCCTGCCGAGGGAAAGCCGGGCTGTGACAGCCTGCGACTAGTTGGAGATGCAACAATTGCAGTAAAATACGCGAATATCAAGTCAGTGTGATTCCAAGTGAAAATTGTTGCTAATTCGCATACTTTGTCGCAATTGTTGTGTCTCCAACTAGTCGCAGGCTGTCGCAGCCCAGTGAGATACTGCCCATAAGGAGCGTTTAGTATTTTGGATTGAGTTTAGCAGTAGTTTGTTTTTCCTTACGACAACGGGCACGAGACAAATTTATAAGTTGTGGCGTGAAAATGGCAGTAATATTGCAGTGTGTTGGGGTGAACGGACGGAGGAAGAAACCCAAACGGACATTCAAGTCCAATTTAAAGTTGAATGAATGAATGAATGAATTTATTTATTTCGAACATGTATAAAAATGTATGCAACTATTTGTACATACAAAAGAAAGAAAATGAAAAAAGTGACAAAAAAAGAATAAATAAAATAATATAAAGAGCTAAGACATTACAATACACCGCACATTGTTCGAAAAAGGAGTGGGAAGAAGTACAATACTTTTTTTAATTTCCCACCCCTTTTTAACTACCCCGAAATCCAAACTACATTAATACACCTATAAAAATATATACCACATATACCCTTCATGATTATCCATATAAATATATAATTACAAAAATAAATATATACTACATACCATATCCATATACATATATATACATATACACATAACTATCTATATAAATATATAATTACAAAAAAAAAAATATATATATATATATATATATATATATATATATATATATATATATCTACTACATACTTATCCCTGTAAATATGAAGATATCTATCCCCATAAATAAATATATACCATATACTAAGCTAGTTCTAATATAACAATCAACCCTATTCTATTTATCCCTCATCATCCTCCATTAACATATTTCCTCTGCAATATACTTGTTTAAAAATATTTTTTTGTACCTTTTTTTAAACAGATTTATATTTGCACTTTGTTTTATTTCTGTCTCCAGTCTGTTCCATAAAGTCACCCCACAGCTCGATACGCACATGCTTTTCATATTTGTTCGAACCTTTGGTTTTTTAAAATTTAGGTCTCCCCTTAGATTATATCCCCCCTCTCTCTCACTGAACATTCCTTGTATATTTTTTGGCAATAGATTATTTCTTACTTTATACATTATTTGTGCTGTTCTGAATTTGACCAGATCCATAAATTTCAACATGTGTGATTTTATGAATAGTGGGTTTGTGTGATCTCTGTATCCTGTTTTGTTTATTGTCCTTATTGCTCTTTTCTGTATTGTACATATCGGCTGCAGAGTGGTTTTGTAGGTGTTTCCCCAGACTTCGACACAATAAGTCAGATATGGCAAAAATAATGAGTAATATAGAGTATGCAAAGATTTACAATCAAGAATATGTTTTGTTTTCCACAGAATTGCCGAGCACTTTGCCAGTTTTGCTCGTACGTATCCTACATGAGGTTTCCAGCAGACTTTAGGATCCAAAATCACACCAAGAAATTTAATTTCCTGTACCATTTCTATCTTAGTATTGTCTATTATCAATTCTACATTACAATCTATTTTATGTCTCCCAAACAACATAATCTTTGTTTTGCTTAGATTTAATGATAATTTATTTTTGTCAAACCATAGTTTTAGTTTATTTATTTCAGTTGTGATTATCTCTAAAGTCTGCTGCAAATTCTCACCGGAACAAAAAATATTGGTGTCATCTGCAAACAAAACAAATTTCAGTTCTTGCGAAATTGTACATATGACATTGATGTATATTATGAATAATTTCGGACCTAATATTGACCCCTGTGGTACCCCGCATGTAATGTTCATGAAATCAGATTTATGGTCACCTATCTGCACAAACTGTTGCCTGTTTCTTAGATAGCTCGACAGCCAGCTCCACCCAACTCCCCTAACACCACACTTTTCTAGTTTACTTAATAATATACTATGATCAATAGTATCGAATGCTTTTTTTAGGTCCACAAATACTCCAATTGCTATTTTTTTATTGTCTATACATTTTGTGATTTCCTCTATTAGTTCCATTAGTGCCATCGATGTTGATCTGTCCGTTCTGAATCCATATTGACTGTCCGTAAGGAGGTTGTGTTTTCAATGAATTTGTCCAATCTATCTGAAAAAAGTTTTTCGAGTATTTTGGAGAATTGGGGGAGTAAAGAAACAGGCCTGTAGTTTGTGAAATGGTGTCTATCTCCGGTTTTAAACAATGGTATCACTTTTGCAATTTTCATTTTGTCTGGAAATGTACCTGATTGAAAAGATAAATTGCAGATGTGGGTGAGTGGTTTCACAATTCCCTCAATAACTGTCTTTACTGTTAACATGTCTATATCATTCCAGTCTGCAGAGGTTTTGTTTTTACATTTTCTTACAATTTGGATAATTTCTTCCTCATCAGTTGCAGTTAGAAAAATTGTACTTGGATTTCTGTCCCCCATATCTTCTATGTCCCCACATTGTGTTGTCTCGGGTTCCTTTATTTTTGCCGCTAAATCCAGTCCCACATTTACAAAGAATTGATTAAAACCATTCACCACATCCTCCATATTATTTATGGTCTTATCATTTACAGTGTAGTACTCCGGGTAATTTGTAGTTTTGGATCCATTTCTCACAATACCATTTAGTACAGTCCATATACCTTTAATATTGTTTTTATTTTTCTCCACTAATTTATTATAATAGTCTTTCTTACATATCCTCATAATATTAGTTAATTTATTTTTATATTTTTTATATTTTTCCTCTGCCTCTATAGTTCGATGCTTTAAGAATTGTCTGTATAATATATTTTTCTTTTTGCAGGCGTTTTGTAGCCCCTTGGTGACCCACGGACTATTTGTATATTTATGTATATTACTGTATTTCTTTATAGGACAATTTTTATTATATAGTTCATTGAATATTATTAAAAATTCCTCATATGCTTTATCAACATCTTTTTCTTTATAAACTACATTCCAGTCCTGTATTATTAAGTCATTTTTTAGTGCAATCATGGTTTCTTCAGTTTTCATTCTTATATATTTATAATTTTTATTATCCTTTTTCTTGCTATAATTACAGTAATATACATTAAAAATAGGTAGGTGGTCACTGATGTCTGTTAATAGTAGACCGCTCTCTATATTATTTTCCAGGATATTAGTAAATATATTATCTATTAAAGTGGTGCTGTGAGAAGTGATCCTGCTTGGTCTGGTAATAGTTGGGTACAGTCCCATACTTAACATTGAATTAATGAACTCTTCTGTCATTTTGTGTTTCTTATGATTTAAGAGGTCGATGTTAAAATCACCACAGATGTACATGACCTTCTGAGTTGATTTTATAAACATACTTTCCATCCAATCTATAAAAACTTCTATGCTTGATCCAGGACATCTGTATATACAGCTCACCATTATATTTTTCATTTTTTCACAGCATATTTCTATTGTAATACACTCCATCCAATCATCAACAGCTACCGTCATTTTATTATTAATTTTATATTCCAAACTATTATCAACATATATTGCCACTCCCCCTCCTCTTTTGTTCTTTCTATTGATATAATTTAATTCATACCCGTTCAGCTCAAAATCTACTCCCATCTCATCGTTGATCCAAGTTTCTGATATGGCTATTATATTGAATGGAGTATTGAACTGACTGAGATATTCCTTCATTTTATGGAAATTGGCATACAGACTTCTGATATTGAAATGAATAATTGATATCTTATTTCCGTCTCTGATCTTTGCATTGTATTGATATTCAGTGTAATACCGGCAGCTGATATTGATGTTGCTGAAAAGATTATTTTCCGGATCAATATTATTTTCCATATCTTGTATTTTGTGCTCAGTATAATGGAAAGTGTCCAGTTCTTGTGTCCAGTGTCCAGTGTCCAGTCCTTGTGTCATGATTGTAAATTGCTTTATTTGGCTCCCTCAGAATTTGTCCAGTTCCCCAATATCTCGGATGACCAAGATCTTGGCCTCTTCTGGAGATCCCCTCAACTTGATGAAAATCTTGCAGTTTTGTGTCCAAGTGTTTTGGATTTTCCCCTGTTTCCTTAGTAGTCTCGCCTTTTTTGCAATATCTGCATTTTTTTTTGTTAAGTGCTCATTTAAAAACACATCTGAGCCTTTCAGTTTCTTCCCTTGTTTTAACAGTTGCATCTTATGCTTTCTGTTGGCAAATCACATTATTACAGCTGGTTTGCCTGTGTTGCTTCTCCGTGGGAGAGGGTGACATGCTTCGATGTTATTGCTTTTTACCTCAATCCCCTTGGAGTGCAGGAATGCTAACACCTGTTTCTCCACAGAGTTAGCATCCTCCTCGTTCAGTTCCTCTCCATCTCTTCTCGCCACTGCTCCAGCATATGAGCGGGGTTGAATTTGCAGTCCGGTCACAATGATGTCATTCATCTGGGTGTACTGCTCCAGCTCCTCCACTCGGTTCTCGAGAATGGCGATCCTCTTTGCCTTCTCCGTGTTCTGCAGCCTCAGAGCTTTGACCTCTTCTACCAGGTCCAGGATGGTCTTCTGCTGCACCCTGACAGCAGAGATTTCTTCCCCCAGAAAGTCGAGGGATTTTTTAATATCATCTATCTCCTCGACCGTAGGAGCTTTCTTCGGGGGCATTGCGTTTGTTGTTATTACGCGGCCCGTTCCTGCGCAACCTCTCGGCCCGCTCTCGCGCAGCCTCGCTCCCGCGCAACCTCTCGGCCCGCTCTCGCGCAGCCTCGCTCCCGCGCAACTGTTAGTAAGAGAATAGAAAATGAGCTAAAATAGAATAAGACGGGCAGCACGGTGGTGTAGTGGTTAGCGCTGTCGCCTCACAGCAAGAAGGTCCGGGTTCGAGCCCCGTGGCCGGCGAGGGCCTTTCTGTGTGGAGTTTGCATGTTCTCCCCGTGTCCGCGTGGGTTTCCTCCGGGTGCTCCGGTTTCCCCCACAGTCCAAAGACATGCAGGTTAGGTTAACTGGTGACTCTAAATTGAGCGTAGGTGTGAATGTGAGTGTGAATGGTTGTCTGTGTCTATGTGTCAGCCCTGTGATGACCTGGCGACTTGTCCAGGGTGAACCCCGCCTTTCGCCCGTAGTCAGCTGGGATAGGATCCAGCTTGCCTGCGACCCTGTAGAAGGATAAAGCGGCTACAGATAATGAGATGAGAATAAGACGGATAAAATACAAGAATAAAAGTTACAGTGCAGAGCGAGGAATTAATCAAAAGCCTCAAATTTAATTTAATAAAAGGCAGCAGCAAAGGAGAAAGGATTCAGCGTTGATTTAAAAGAACTGAAAGCTGCAGCAGACACACAGTACTTTGTGTTTATTAATGTGGGAAATACGCTCAGGATAATATGGATTCATCACAAAACTACATGCATGTATTTATTATTTGGAAAACCCACCAGCTGACTGATCTGGCACGTTTTAGTTGTGTGGCAGTAATGATGTAAATAACGGCACAACGGAGTAGTGTCCGAAGGCGTGGGTTCCCTCCTCATTTTACCAATGAGCTCGCTATATAGTCCTCTATATAGAATTCCCTAGATAGTGAGTCGGGAGTCGTGAATGAGCGAGTGATTTCAGACACGGTACACAACTTTCCTGAACTCTGACCTTTCCAATGATTCATTGCTGCGTCATGGCAGAAGCCGGGATCTTCTTCCACTCCACTGTGTTGACATTTGTAGCTAACGCTAACTGTGAGGTAGGTAAGATTAAAGATGGCTAAAAGATGTTTACACGGGTCCAATTTTCCGATGTGCTCTGGGGATAATGCAATCAAAGTACCCCGTCCATCTACCTTCACGGAATGGATAGACGACATGAAGTTGTGACCCGACGTCAGCTACGTTGACAGTCACTTATTTTATTCTGAGTGAGGGTGTTGATGGCGAGGAGCGAAGGAACTACAAAAGCACGGAGGTGTACAACTACCTTAAATTAGTCGGCTCTGTCAAAGTAGAGTGATTTTGGATTATTGCATTGGTTTACTAAAAATCTCGTGCTTATATATTGTAAATCACTTTGGACAAAAGCGTCTGCCAAATACCAGAACAATAACTATAACAATAACTATTAATCATAAGCACCGAGCTCGAGTCTAATAGAACTCTACCAGCCCACTGTACCGTGATGTCTCTTGTCTCGGCTCAAGAAGGAAAAGCGAGGAGAGAAGCACAGGCTCACCATTTTAATGCAAATGCTGTTAAATTTTGGAAACAATAAACATACCGTACTTAAATAATTCATTGTCAATGTATTTGTCCAAGCTTCTTCAACTTCTTAACTCCTCTGATCATTCCAGATAATGGATGGTATTCGTAGGCTGTTTGTTTTTACACCAGTACTTCAGCACTGGTCGCTCTCGGATTCACTCGGCTACACTACTGTTCAAAAGTTTGGGGTCACCCAGACAATTTAGTGTTTTCCATGAAAAGTCACACTTTTATTTCCCACCATAAGTTGTAAAATGAATAGAAAATATAGTCGAGACATTTTTCTGGCCATTTTGAGCATTTAATCGACCCCACAAATGTGATGCTCCAGAAACTCAATCTGCTCAAAGGAAGGTCAGTTTTATAGCTTCTCTAAAGAGCTCAACTGTTTTCAGCTGTGCTAGCATGATTGTACAAGGGTTTTCTAATCATCCATTAGCCTTCTGAGGCAATGAGCAAACACATTGTACCATTAGAACACTGGAGTGAGAGTTGCTGGAAATGGGCCTCTATACACCTATGGAGATATTGCACCAAAAACCACACATTTGCAGCTAGAATAGTCATTTACCACATTAGCAATGTATAGAGTGGATTTCTGATTAGTTTAAAGTGATCTTCATTGAAAAGAACAGTGCTTTTCTTTCAAAAATAAGGACATTTCAAAGTGACCCCAAACTTTTGAACGGTAGTGTACCTGCACTTACTGTTAGTCGCTTCGGATGAAAGCATCAGCTAAACGCCTGTAATGTTTGAATAATGTACAATATCCAAACAATTACAGAATTAATGTTGATTAATCCATTTCTGGAGCATACATTAAACATCATGGGGTGTCATTCAAGTAAAATGGTTTTAAAAATTTTTGTGTTGGACTAGAGGAAATTTAAGGGCCACTTTATTTGGGTCACCAAGGATTCAAGGATACTGGCCCGAGTGGCGACCAAGCACTGAAGTTAATTTTTAGCCTTGCTCACAGCAAGAAAGTCCGGGTTCGAGCCCCGTGGCCGGCGAGGGCCTTTCTGTGCGGAGTTTGCATGTTCTCCCCGTGTCCGCGTGGGTTTCCTCCGGGTGCTCCGGTTTCCCCCACAGTCCAAAGACATGCAGGTTAGGTTAACTGGTGACTCTAAATTGACCGGTGACCTCCTTGAGAATTCCACCCCTACAGGTTTACTGAAAATACCAAACACGAACCTCAACACCGTGGAAGAAAGAGCATTCAGTCACATCACCCCTAAGCTCTGGAATTCCCTTCCCCTGTGAATTCATTGCGGACTTTAAACGCCACCTCAAAACTCCTCTCTTTAAGCTGGCATATTCACTGTGACTTGGTTTTACTACCTTGTAAAATTGAGATTACGCAATTTTTATGCCTCCGCCACCGTAAGGTGCAGGAGGCATTATGTTTTCGGGTTGTCCGTCTGTCCGTGCGTCCGTCCCGAAACCCTTGTGAACACGATATCTCAAAGGCAGATGGAAGGAATTTCACCAAACTTTCACCATTTGTGCGCTTTGGGACAAACATGAACTGATTAGATTTTGAAGTCAAAAGGTCTAAGGTCAAGGTCACTGTGAGGTCAAATGTCTGTCCAAGAACCTTGTGAACACAATATCTTCAAGGCTGATACAAGTAATTTCACCAGGTCAAGATTACTGTGAGGTCAAATGTCCGTCCCCAAATCACAACTTTATAAGGCGTGTAGTCTACTGGGCGGAGGCATCCCCATCGACGCCGTTGGCGTAGAGTTCTATCTAGTTAATACTTTATTCGTTGCATTTGCATGTTTCTATTTGTGAAGTGACCTTGGATGTCATGAAAGGCGCTTTTAAATAAAATGTGTTATTATTATTAACATAAGATCTCACTTTTTGCACAGGTTTACGGGTAATGCTAATGATATCTCCCATTGCCTTTGGTCAGCCAGCTTTTCTCTAGCCAATGTTACGTCAATATTGTTTCACTGTTCCGATATTTTGTTTCGTTTCACGATGAGTTTCTAATCCTTCTCATTTTCTGCTCCAGAAACGGACGATGATCAGCTGCAAGTCTTCTCCTGCTCCTGGTGTTCACTTTCCTATCCATCTCAAATTGACCTCGAAAAGCACATCAGGAGAAACCATAATGATGAATATGAGAAAGTGGTGATATCAGGAGAGATCCAGTATGAGAATCTGATCTTGACAAGAAGCTCGAATCTTCAGCAAATATCTTCTGATGCTGTGACCAGGACCAGCTCTCACGGACAAGTGCAGAAAGTATATCACTGTTTGCAGTGTGGGAACGGATTTACAAACAAGAGCAACCTCAAAGCACACCAACGCATTCACACAGGAGAGAAGCCGTATCAGTGCTCGCAGTGCGGGAAGAGTTTTACCCGACAGAGTTCTCTCCAGCAGCACCAGGTCGTTCACACGGGAGAGAAGCCACATCTCTGCATCGAGTGTGGAAAGACTTTTACCCGACAGAGTTCTCTCCAGCAGCACTGGCGCATTCACACCGGAGAGAAGCCGCATCACTGCTCGGAGTGTGGGAAACGGTTTCCTCGACAGAGCGACCTTCAAAAACATCAGCGGATTCACACGGGAGAGAAACCGTATCAGTGCTCGCAGTGTGGGAAGAGTTTCAGCCAAAAAGGCAATCTTCAAACACACCAGCAAATTCATACAGAAGAGAAACCGTATCACTGCTTACAGTGTGGGAAGAGTTTTACCTGGCAGAGTACTTTTCAAACACACCAGCGCATTCATCTCAGAAAAGCCATATCATTAGTCACAGCGTAAGAACCGTCTGATACCCCTTTTCCACCAAATCAGTTCCAGGGCTGGTTCACAACTCGTTCAACTTGCGAGCCAGCTGAGAACCAGTTTGCTTTTCCATAGCTCGCGATGCTAAGGGGAGCCACGTCATTACGTCGCTGTATACGTCAGTTACGTTTGCATAAACCTTGGTGCGAATATCGAAGCAAAAACAACACGGAAGAAGCAGCAGCAGCAACAACAATAATAATAATAATAATGGCTGACTTTGCGTTTGTACAGCTGCTGCTTCTCGTTGCTTAAAAATGGCGATCTTTCGCGGTCTTGTTATTGTTGTTGGTCTTAACAACTCCGCCTCCCCGCTGACGTAAGCGGTTCTTTCCTCTGGCCCAGCAGAGAGTTGGTGCTAGCCTGGAACCGGTTTTTCTGGCCCCAGAGCCAGTTCTTTGTCAGTGGAAACAGAAAACCTGGTTCCAAACTAAGCCCCGAACCAGCCCTGGAACTGCTTTGGTGGAAAAGGGGCCTGAGTGAACTCCAGTGACAGCAGCGTGTTCAAATAATCGAAGCTGCAAGAGATTCACATGTTCTGGTGTATTTAATGCATAACATTAGAGCTATCGGATTTCCAGCTGTTGAGGAAACAATGTTGTGGTACATTTTGTAAACATTTAATTTGTCTCTTTAGCCGTAAGATTGAAGTGGACTGGTAAAGTGATAAACACAAAACTCAATTCAATACAATTCAGTTTTTACTTGCATAGCAGTTTTTTAACATTAGACATCGTTATGAAGCTGCTTCACACAAAACCTTCACTAGTAATTTATGTTCTTTGAATAAACTGGGTGGCTAACTGTGAACTTGTGTCTCATGTCTATTCCTTTTCCAATACTACAACCGCAAATCAGAAAAAAATTGGAATGGTCTTGGTCGGCTCAGTCTCATCTTGTGGTACAGAAACGTGAGGCAGCTTTAACATTTGATCTCCACGAGCCCCGATCCTTGGCAGCAGTCCGCACTTCCCTCTCATCCAGCATGACGTCGTTGCTTAGAAGTTTGGCAACATGTTGCCAGTAGTTTGATTTCTGTCTTCCTCTGCTTCAGTGACCATGAGATGGAACATACAGACAGCACTGTTGGATGAAATCGCTTTCATTCCTCCTGATTGAGTGACCAATAAAAGACAGCTGCCAATGAATTACTGTCTCTATCAGGGGTCTCATTACTGTCTGCTCGTGTGTGTGTGTGTGTGTGTGTGTGTGTGTATATAGTTGTTGATGATGTGATCTCTTTTGCTGATGTTCAGAATTATCTGAAGACATTGGGTTTGGAAGCTGTTGATAATCTTCTCAAGGAATGGTATGGACTAGGGCGTAATTTTGGGTAGGGACGCTAGGGACGTGTCCCTACCAATATTCAGCCGCTACTGTGTAATCACGATCAATAAAACCGATGTCCTAACCTGAGCAATGATTATATGGCACACAAAGGGTTAAATGTATGACACTGCTAATAATCCTCCCTCTAACGTAGATATCATTCTCTGATTAGCTACCTGTTTCTCGCTAACTTACATGGTTGGCTATCCCAGCCGTCACTCCGTCTGCTGTAAAAGCAGCACACTTCCCACAGCAGCCGTGACTACCCGCCCATCAACCCCCCGTATCTCACACGTACACACCTGACCTACCCCACGCCCCCCCACTCTCCATCAGCCTACAAATTGAGCTGGACTTCGATGTCCATGCATGCTTGCCCTACGACTCACATGCTGACTTGAGTATCATGGACGACGGCCCCCCTCTCCCAAGAAACGAGACATTCGTTCATTCTTCTTCAAAGTCAAGAATGTACGGTAAGTGCAGGGTTTCCGTCGAGCTTTAAAAACTCAACAAAATACTTTTGATGTATGGAAACCCTTCATAAAAGTATTGCTGCGGCTCCTTAGGCAGGTTTAGCAATGTGACAGGACGCGTCAGAGCTAGGCTACTGCATAGCTGCAGAGAAAAGGAATGCTGGAGCAATGTAACTTGGTGTTAGATAATATCCTTGATGAAAGAATGTTAAATTTATAGACCTAATGGTTTTACAGAATGTAAGTAGTCAGATGTAGGCTACTGCATGGCCATGCAGATGTGCGACTTGCATTTCAGAATCAACAGCGTGACAGCCGCTGAGTCTGCTGCGTTCACCTTTTTACAGTGACCTCTTTCTACTACTACTAGGCTAAGCTAGATACAACAAATCCATGGTCCTTTACTGCCACCTACAGACGAATATTGGTAACTGCCTTGGATCACTTTTGTGTCCCCACCAATGTCAAAATCAAAGTTACTCCCTTGGGTATGGAAAATGCAAATGGAAGCGGAAAGTTTTTTAACAGAATTTGACTTGTACAGCATTGCAGACAGAATGAACCCAAGATGTTTCTTTTTTTTCTGGTCAACATCTTTCATTTGTTAATATACATCCATTCCTGCATTTCAGTCCTGCAGCACATTCCAGAAAAGTTGGGACAGGGGTAATTTAGGGTGAGTAATGAGGTAAAGCAGTTAAATAATGATGATTTGAAACGGCTGATATGAACAGGTGACTGTAATCATGGTTTGGGACAAAATCAGTATCCAGGAAAGGCTGAGGATCTCCAGTTTATCAACAAATGCATGAGAAAATTATTGAAATGTTCAAAAACAATGTTCCTCAAAGAAAGAACGGAAGGGATTTGGATATTTCACCCTGCATACAGTAATATTGTTAAACTATTCAAGGAATCTGGAGGAATTTTGGTATGTAAAGGGCAAAGGGTACAAGCCTAATCTGAACACCCGTGATCTCCAATCCATCAGATGACACTGCATCAAGGACAGTCCTTCATCTACAGAGCAATTCCAGCGTTATGGATGTGACATTTGGACTCAAAATGGCAACAACTGACCTAGTTAATTTTTATTCCTTTCCAGTATTTTAAAATTTGTTGTATATTTTTAAGACCTCTCATATTGGAGAAGTCATGGGAAAAAAAGAATTCCCATAGTACATTTAGAACTCTAGAAAATGCCAAAAAAGACATGCGTTATGGATGTGACGGAAAAAATACCCCACTTCCAGGGTGACTACACATATTCATCAAACTCTGTGAAATTGCAAACATAATATCCAAATGCAGGCATGCATTTAATAAAGGAGTCTTAGCTGAAAATAAAAAAAGCCTTTGTTTAAAATATTTTCTATTTCAAGCAGAATCTAGGAAGAAAAAATCAGCGTTATGGATGTGACATAATTCCGTTATGGATGTGACGCGTCTGAAATAGACATGGCATATGTTTAGAAAATCAGCAATTTAACCACCATAACCCTTTGAAAAACTCTCTAAATATCAGCTAAAACTATCAAAGTTCTTAAATAATATTTAGGATGGCTATTGTTTTGCTGTTTTGTGGATTTTAGCATACATTTCTGTGGCTTGTGGAAATAATATAGAATTGTACATGATCAAAGTTGATTTTAGCTTGGGGTTTACATTATAAGAAAGAAAGACTGACAGCGACATATTAGGTTGGTTACAAATTGGTTCAACTTATTCACATCTGTAAAATACAGGCCTAGGTGATATCTCTGGGAGTGGTTTTGATGTATTACATGTTGCTTTATTTTTGCATGGTGAGGTTGACATTTACATGGAATTGCCCTACAGCTGATAGAACCACATGGGCTCGGGATTTTTGAAATGTGTTGCAAGAATCAAAATTGAGATTGTTTATTTTGAAATAACAACAAAATTCATGAAGTAAAACATTAATGTGCTGTTGTATTGCTTTGAGTGCAATTACAGGTCAAAGATTATTTTAAGATCATAGTTTTCAGTTTCAGCATGCCATCCCAGCTTTTTCTGATCTGGGGTTGTCATTTATAACTGCTCACTACTATTTGTCATTCCTGCTCTTCATGCCATATCCTTAAAGCAATTGGCCAGTTTTAGTGGCTTTATAATGCCATAGACAGTCACAATGGTGACAGAGCCGTGTAAAGAATTTCCTCACGTGTGCATTTTGAAATGACTGAAAGCTGAAAAGAAAAAGTACAAAAATATTAACCATGTATATGATGGCCTTTCATCATTGTCAATTTGGGACAGTGGCTCTATTCAGGAAGGAAGCTGCCAAGGCACTGCATCCACCAGGGAAACTAAGGCTTTCCAGGCAACTTTGGGCCCATAAGCAGCTCTGAGGTCTTTTTTGCTGAATTGCAATGTGAGCAGAATCAGTGTTCGACGTAGAAATGCATACAATAGACAGTGAGTGCGTTTACATGCACATAGAGAAAATCGAATTTCTGCCGTAGCTCGACTGAAATCGAAGTTTTAAATGCCATGGAAACACCTTAGCTCGGCTGAAATTGAACCGAACTTGATTTCTCGTAATCGAGCTACACGACCTAGATTATGCGATTTTTGCCGAGCTACTTAGTGCATGTAAACCCTGTCGAGTTACGTAGTCGAGCTACTTACTTCAGCACTGCCCCTTCCGGAAGTGACGAGACCACAAGCGGGAAACACGACAGCCTCGGTCGGCATGACAACAGTAGTAGCGAGCAGCAGAAGAGGTCAGGAGGAACAAACGAAGAAGAGAAAATGGCGAGCAGAAACATGCACTTCTGGAGCAATGAGGAGACAGAGTTCATGCTCATTCAGCTTAAGGAGTTGAATATGTTAAAATTCATGGACAGGAGAAAAACGCGCAATGGAGAACACGGAACTGATAACTTTGTTTACACTCTTGAATAGCTCTTCTTCATGACGACAACCGGAAGTGTACCAACACAATGGGGTGTGTAGCGCCACCTGTGGCTCGGGTGCACAATGTACCTCACACAATAGCCCGATTTCCTTGTGTGCATGTAGGATTGGATTTCTCTGGCACCCCTGCTGGGACCCTTTGCTCGATTACCGACAGCAGCTCGATTTGGATGTGCATGTAAACGCACTGAGTGAGGCCATTCATGGGCCAGTCTGTCCTGACCTAGTGGGCTGTCCTACTCCATTGAGAAGAAACATTTTCGACAGTGACTTGCTGCGGCATTGGTGAAGAGGTCCAATTGTGCCCTGTCAAACTTTTCCCAGATCTTGGACACACTTCCAACAGCACCATTATGCCAACCCAGCAAGTGAGTTGCTCCTACTGAAGTAAACTGTGGGTGGTAAAAGAGAGCAACTGGACTTGCTTGAAGATTCTTGAAGACGTTTCACCTCTCATCCGAAAGGCTTCTTCAGTTCTGTCTGACTAATAGGGAGTATCAGGTATTTATCCTCTCATGGATGAAAAGCTCATCTAAGGTGTCGTTGAGTCATCCTGTTGGTGTGGGTCACTGGGGTCTGGGTGTGAATGGCCTTGAGAGTCATTAGGGTGATCAATGGAATGCTGATTCTCTCTGTCCTCCTGTGAGTCACTGAAAACAGCTGGGTTTTGGTGTGCATTCAGTTGTCTGGGAAGTGTGCCAAGGACTGCATTGTAGGTGGCTGATAAATGGTGTCTTAGACCCCCACCTCTGTTCAGTGATGGCCGTTCCAGGTTGACAAAAATGGCTTCTTTAACTCCTCGCTCATACCAACGATCCTCTCTGGCTAAAATGTGTACGTTGCAATCCTGAAATGAGTGTCCTTTGTTGTTAAGATGAAGGTAGACAGCAGAGTCCTGGCCTGAGGAACTGGCTCTCCTGTGTTGAGCCATGCCTCTTTTACCACCCACAGTTTACTATGACCTGGATGACTGAGAATCTTCACAGACATGTCTCCTACTGAAGCTAACCACAGGTGGGCCAGCGTGAGGAGTTTTCTTGCAAGGTGGTGAACACCCAATGACTTATATTTTATGAATGAATAAATGAATATAGGGTTGTTTTACAATCAGGGTACAAAGTTCAAATTGATTCAAACTGGTTCTTGTACCAGTTTGTAAGTGAAGGACAAGTTAAAGAACAGATTTCAGGTAATTTTTTGATGGTAGTTTTGTGTAATCTGCTATAAGGTGGGAGAAACAAATGAAGTGATTCTCGGAGAGGACTTTTTTTTTTTTTTGACAATTCAGAATCCACTACTTCCACAGTGCTTTTAAATATAAGGCTGTAAGCTTTGTGTTAGTTGTCTCTAATATTTATGTCCCAATATCTTGATCACATTTTAGGATAAAAATGATAATTTTAGATATGTTATTTTATATTGAAAAATTAGCTGTCTCGGAGAGGACATTTTTTGGACACAATTACAGACTAATTTGATCAAAATAGTCTGAAAACTTACTGGCATTCAACATTAAAACTTAACTATGTTTCCAATGATATGGAACCAAATATGTATTTTATGGTATAAAGAATGATGTAAGTGCATCCATCCCTTTTGGAGCTACCTGTGGGCAAAAAAGCACTTTTTCTGAGTAATTTTGCTAAATATGACATATATTGCCATACATTCACCAAAAATAACGCTATCACCAAATGTTTTTTTGCATGGTAAATAGAGCTATCACAGGGCTACAATAAACAACCAAGTTTATTTAGTCAAGCCTTTTGATATTGAAGATAATAAGTGTTAAATGTGATTTTTAGCTTGCGGACCCTGATTGTAAAACAACCCTATAATATTTTCAGTTGTATCTTAAATGAATATTAACATCAAGTAGAAAATAATTAAATATCATTTTGATAAATTGCCTTTTATCTGGAAAATTCTTATTCCCATACCGGGAGTCGAACCCGGGCCGCCTGGGTGAAAACCAGGAATCCTAACCGCTAGACCATATGGGAGCTGAGAGAGGAGGCGCTTCCGGTGAACACCTTCGCACAGGTTCATCTAAATGTCTATTATTAATTGAAAATGATGAAGAATATCATCACGAATTGCTATTTACTTTGATTCTGTTTTTTTTTCCTCCTCAGAATTATTTTGTGTTACTAGTCTACAGGGTAGCCTAAATTTCACTGACGATTAAAATATTAAGCTAGTTTTGTTTTTGACACGCCCTTCTTTTCTGACAACTCCAGTGTATTCCAGTCCCAGATGTTTTCCCCCTGATGCTGTACTTCTGAAATCCTGTCATTTAGTGCTACTGAGAAGGCTCTTTTGACTCCCTTCAACAAAATCAAAACAAAACTTATATCCAGTTATTTTAATTAATAGAATTTATTCAGTAGTAACACAAAAAAGTAAGTGGTGATTCGTTATAATGAGATTTACTGCATCATATTGACCTATAAATTGTCCTTTTCGTTTGAGGTGCAGCGAGGTGTTCAGTCTGAGGGGGCTGAGTTCTCACCTCCCATATGGTCTAGCGGTTAGGATTCCTGGTTTTCACCCAGGCGGCCCGGGTTCGACTCCCGGTATGGGAATAAAAGTTTTGGTAAGGCTACAGATGAAGAACAGCAATTTTATTAAAATTAATCGAACTTATAAATAAAATCTCCCTTCTTTCAGGTGATTTTACAAATCAATTAGTTTTACTATTAATTGTGATTTATTCTGCTATAGCAGGCTGCAGTGTTTACAGACTTTTA